>NC_136977.1:26832884-27120384 GCF_032717465.1 Coenobita brevimanus
TGTTAAAATCGGCAATAGATTTTATTTTGCTGCAGGATTTGTTTTTAGGATTAGGATGTATGTTGCACAGTCTTTTTTCTTCCAATATAGTTCTATTTGCTACCTTCTCGATTAATCTTTTTTCTGTTGGACTTTACCTACCATACTCTTTATCCATTTCGTTTTATAATTCCATCTTGCCACTGTCTTGTGATAATTTTCGTGCACTTTCTGTTCTTAAGCATGAGTGTTCTCAGGCTCATGTCTTCATCTGTTTTTCTACTATATTGCTGCTAACGTCTTATAATCTTATTTAGTGAACATGACTGTACCGCCTCAGCCTTTGTTTTTAAGCTGGAGCAGGAAATCACACACAACCCCCCCCACCCACACACACACACACTACAGCCTCTATTTGCTCCTACTCTATCCTGAACGATTTGTCTACTATAGTGTGTTCCTGTCTCCGTCAGATTATTATATTTCGCAGCATCTATTCCTGATTGGTGTTTGATGTTACTTTGTCTTGGGGTCACTTGATTAGCGCTTCCTTGAAGAGAGGTCTTTATCCATTTTATGTCTTATTTTAGTTACCTTTACATGATTTTCGTCAGCATCATCTGATTACTCATTCAAGTTCACTCTGTACAGGGCCACTTTGTTCTTTTGTCTTGTGGACGACTTAATTATCGCCTTACTTTCTTCTTGCAATTATTTAATGGTTTTATTCACCTTGGACTGATATAACCTTCATTACCTGTTCATTCTCAGGAGGCTCTTGCAAGCTGAAAAACTGTCTCGTAGCTGGAAGAATAAAATGCAAAAGACGACATCGCAGTAAGTGTGCTAAGCACGGAAAGGAAGGAACAAACCAGCTGATTCAGGGCGATTACCACCACCTACAGTGTCCCTTACCCTTCCAGCAAAATTATGTTTCTTATCGTATAGTCTTGATGGTGATGGAGAGATGCGCCTTAAAGCGGTGGCACCAGTATAGGCGTTGGGCATTGCTACCAAGTCATACACATGTCCCACAACTCCCTCCTTATCCCCTGAAAGGAATTGGTGGGGTGGAGAAGGGAGGGCAACTCCAGCCAGTAGTTTACCGAGTTTATATTCATATGATTATGGTGTTACAGTTTTAACTATTACTAGTATATTCCTGATACCGTCGGACGATTTAATGTGTCTAAGGAAAGGTCTATCTTACAAGTGTGGTTAAACATTTTTCTTTGACGCCTTCATCGCAGGGACGTCCTTTTTATTTTACTTCCTATCTCCAGTCGATATCATTCAGCCTGAGGGACATTTATCTAATTAGAGAGGTTAGATGCAACGTTCACTGACCCTTGTTGTAACTTCGATTCTCCAAAGCTGATTATCATCGTCCAGTAACAACAAAAACTCAAAAAGTACGTCATCGCACTGGAAGGGTTCATGGATACTTTTCATAAACTCTCCAATGTTAAAAACATTCACATCCTTTCAGTACGTTGTGTGTCTCCCAGGGTAAACATAGTCGTTTGGCAGTGGCAAGAATGAAGTCAAAACAACACATCATCGTACAGAATGAAGTCTATGTCACACGAGACACCAAAACTGGAAATAAGTAGAATAATATGACAGTGGCAAGAATAGAATAAAAACACTAAGATGTCATCGCACTATGAATGCAAACCACTTCACTACGAAGGCATCTCATTCTTGCTATTAACAGACGATTACATTCAGCTACGAAGAGACCTTTGGTTATGATGGGACTAGAATTAGCTTTCCTTTGCCCCTACACTGCTAAGACCATTTAAAATGAGTATATTTGACGTTCAGCAATGGTAAGAATGAAGCAAAAAAAGGGCGTCACAGTGCAGAGGAGGGGTAATGTTATGGCATAAGAATTTGTGCTCTGGATTGGACATGAGCCTAAAATTGTGTGGATGAGTATATTGGGAGACAGAGACCGTGTTGGCAGGGTTTGTTGGTCGGGACGGAACCAGTCAGAAGGTGCAGGATAGTTACCATTTTTCCTCAGAATGTCGGGTCACTTGCACCAAAATACAGTGTCCTTGCCTAAGAAGTGAACAGTACTGGAGTTTCTAAAATCGGAATTTATAAAGTCTGTCCTTAGAATTCGTAGTCATCAAACCTTAATAATGTTACTGTTTTGCATATAAACTTTGAAATGAAGACAGAAATTAGTGAAAATTTAATTCTTTGCTCAGTACGATTTTTCTAAGCTGATTATAGTCGTTCGACGTTACGGTGTAAATTCCAAGGCAGGAAAGTATGGTAATTAGAATCCTACCCAGAAATACAGATGCTGGGGTGTCTCACATCTGAATAAAATAGTCCTGTGTTTCAATGTTGAGTGTGGGTAGAATACTAATGTTACGGTTGTATGCATAAATCTGAAAATAAAGAAATAGTAGTAAGCACCAACATTATATATGGTTGCATCTTTAGTTTTGTTAGCACTAAATGATGCTATCCAGCTAAAGAATGACCTCTCACTCACCCGCACAAAATCGTCTTACAAGAGAATACAGAATCACAGAAGCAAAATATAGTTGTTGTGTCCTGCCGAGAAGCGAAGATTGTTTGAGTTTCTCTCATATAGATAAAATGGTCCTAGTTCAGCCTGCGGTCACGGAAAGGTAATATCAGTGTTTTACTTATAAAGTTTCAAATGAGACACAGATCAGTAAGAAGTTACCATCTGTAATGTCCACTTGTGCCTGCTGGGATTACTCTCAGCTGAATATATAGGTATTATTATGCAATGAAGAGTTTGGGAACAAGAAACTTATTATCCCAAACCCTTAAGGATTTGCCGCTTGACCGCTAGTATTTCTCTCAAATGCATGCAATCATCATCGATTCGAGATAAGATCTTACATTGAAATGGAGACACAAGTGAGTAAAAATCAGCGGTTTTACAATTATTTTATACAGTAATTTCAGCTGAACAAAATTATCGTGGATTATCAAGCTAAATCTATCTCTCTATCTATATACCTAGGTTGCTTCCCCCAAGAAAGGGAGGTAGCCGAGAAAGGACGACACACTCTCAATTTACTCATCCCCACAAACACATTCATTAGCATCTTAGCCCCAAGGGGAGAAGGGACAGATCCTCACAGCATCACACCGCACGAGGGTCAACTGCGCAGTGCAAAGAGTGACATCCGCAGCAGGGTCCGACAGCAGAGCTGGTTTACCCCTGCCACATAGTAATGGACCCATCCCCTTACCCACACCTGACCTGATCAGCTGATCAGACCAATTGCGGGAGAATATCCCCTCAGGACTGCGTCATCATTTATTCATTCACAATTTATCTCCAATCATTTCTATCACGCGCAGCCACTCTTCGTTGCTCAACAGACATCTCTCTCGTATCCAGCGGTCTCTTCACATCCTTCCAGCCATTCTATTCGTGGTCTTCCTCTCAGCCTTACACCTTTCACATCCGATCCAATTATCTTTTTCACCAATCGCTCATCATCCATTCCCTCCAAATGCCCAAACCATCGGAACACCCTCTGCTCAACTCGATCAGCCATCTCCCGCACAACTCCAGTTCTCCTTCACACTTCATTAATTCTCACTCGATCTATATGCGTCACTCCACACATACTCCTCAGATACCTCATCTCCATTATATACAAACTTTTCCTCTCTGCTCCACCCATATTCCATGTTTCAACCCCATATAACGCAGTCGGTACCACAACACCCTCATACAGCCTTCTCAGTACATCCATTCTAAGCGAATGACATCTATACACTTTTTTCATTCTTCCCAGCACCTTTCCTACTTCATTCATTCTAAACTTCACTTCTGCATCTATTCTTCCATCTACAGCAACATGTGACCCTAAATACTTAAAACACTCTACCACCTCAAGCAACTCACCATTCAAACCTGTATTCATACTTCTACCATCTACCAACCTCGTACACTTCATCACTTTACTCTTATTCTCGTTTACTCTCAATTTCCTCGTTTCACACACCCTTCCAAACTCCTCTTCCAACTGTCTCAGTTTCTCCTCTGAATCAACCACCAGTGCAATATCATCCGCAGACAGCAGCTGATTCAGGTTCCACTCTCCACCATCAGCATTCACAAGACTCAAATCTCCACCTAACACTCTTGCATTCACCTTCCTTACAACACCATCCATATAACTATTAAACAACCAAGGCGACATCACAGATCCATGCCGCAGCCCCACTCTCACAGGAAACCAATCACTCACAGCATTTCCCACTCTAAAATCTTTTCACTCCTTTTAGTAACCTACCATCAAGTCCATCCAATCTTAAAATAGTCCACAAAGCCTCCCTATCAGTTCTATCATACCCTTTCTCTAAATCCATGAACGACCAAAACACATCCTTGCCTTTCGCTGAATACTTTTCACACACTTGTCTCACAGCAAACACCTGATCCACGCATCTCCTCCCTCTCCTAAAGCCACACTGCTTATCACCAATCACTCCCTCTGTACCCACTCTAACTCTCTTAATTAACACTCTACCATACACCTTACCTACAACACTCAACAGACTTATACCCCGAAAGCTAGTACATTCATACTTATCACCCTTACCTTTATACAGCGGGACCACACAAGCACTTGCCCAGTCAACTGGCACCATACCTCTCAAAACACACACATTAAACAATCTCACTAACCACTGAACAATTGCCGCTCCACCACCTTTCAGGCATTCCACAGCACACCCATCCATACCTTCAGCTTTCCCTGTTTTCATCTCCTTTACTGCCTCATGCACTTCCTCCATCGTGATCAAAGAATCATTCAACTCTCCCAACACATTTATTCCTTGCACCCTTCCGTCTGCCACAGTCTCAGCCTCCCTTTCCTCTTGTACATTTAATAATCTTTCAAAATACTCTGCCCATCTTTTCCTTACTGCATCCATCTCAGTTAACATCTTTCCATCCTTTGCTTTTACTCGCTCTTCCTTCCCAGACTCTTCCTTTCACATCCTTTTCACCTCCTTCCAAAACATTTTCTTATTCTGTTGAAAATTCTCAGTCAACCACCAACCTCACCTCTTAACTGCTGCCACTTTAGCATCACACACAACCCTTCTCGCCCTATTCCTCTTTCCCTTATACCTCTCATATGATACCTCATCCTTCCTCTGCAGCCACATTTCATATGCACATCTCTTCTCAGCCACAGCCATACTTACTTCCTCGCACCACTATTTACTTCCCTTTCTTACACCAGCACATACTCGTCTCACACTACACACCTCTTGCGCATGCCCCACTACAGCTCTCTTAAACAACTGCTATTCCTCCTCCACACTGCCATTCTTCTAATCTTTCACTGCGTTCAACTCATCTTTCAATTTCTCCTGACACTCTATCATTTTTTCTCTTTTATCCAACTTACTCACTTTCAAAACCTCCCTACCACACTAAACTCTCCTAGCTCTTATCCATCTCTTACCTACTCTCGGCTTTCCCTCCACCAGGTAGTGGTCAGACACACCTCCAACCTCCCTCTCAAAACTCTCACATCCAACACTCTTGCTATTACATTCATGGCCAACCACATAGTCCATCAATGCTCTGTCGACAACTCTTCCACCCTCCTGTCTCACCAATGTGTACTTAAAAATATCTTTCTTCTCAAACAAGGTATTTTCAATCACCATCTCTCGCTCAATACACATCCCTATCATTCGTTCCCCATTTTCATTTCTTCTAGGCACACCATGCATGCCAACTACACCTTCAACTGCTACATTTCCCACTCTAGCATTCAGGTCTCCCATCATTACCACAATCACATTCGCTTCAAAGCTCAGTAGACACTCATCAACATCATTCCAGAAAGACTCCCTGTTTTCTGCATCCTTTCGCTACCAGGCCTATATGCACTCACAGATACCCACAACTCACGTTCAAATTTCGCTTTCACCCACATCAGTCTCTCAGTCGGTGGAGAGGTGGCCTGCAGTCCAACCGGACCCAGGTTCAAATCCTCGCTGTGGCAGGGAACAGCTTAAGGATTTGAATTTCATGAAAGGAGACTTTACTGATCTACCAGGAAGACCCGCCAACATGTAAAAATACCCCCGCTAATACCAATACACCAGTCCTGTATGAGACAGCCCTAGCATGTATTCAGTATGGACGGTAGGTGTTAGCGCCAAAGTGGTGACATGTAGCGAGGCGTATGTTTGTAGGAGAACTACTTGGCCTTGAGAGCAAGCTGTGAAGCCTATGCCCAGAGTCGGACACATAAAAAAAAAAAAAAAAAATCACACACTGCTGCACTTCCGGACTCACTAACAAGGCTACACTTTCTCTCGCCCTTTCTCTATGAACACCTGACAATCTTCATTCACACATCCACACTTAGACTCACCTTTTCCCTTCATCTTTAATCCACTCAAAGCTAACACATCCAACTTTCTTTTCACAAACATTCTCCCAGTCTCCTCCATTTTAGCCTCAATCGAACTACATCCACGCACATTCATAGACCCAGTCTTAAAGGTATGGAGATAATCCCCCATCTCTTTTATTCCCTGTCTTATTGTAAGAACTAATAATACAGAGGAGGGGGTTCCCTAGTCCCCTCCCCTGCTAAATCTCGGAAATTAAATTAAGTTGGTGTCCACCATAGAAAGAAGGATAATCGCAAAACATTTTTTAAAAGCAAGAGAACTCACCGGGTGCTAAAATTCATCCCAACTAAATAAAATATATATGGATTTGCCTGAAAAGAATACCTGGGTATGCCCAGAGTAGCAAGAGTTAGTGGAGATAATTCATACCAATTCTGTTGACTACAATCGTCTGGTGTTATGATTAATAGCATACCTTAGTGCGTCCACAGTAGCGAAAAATTTAATTGTGTGTTTTTTAACCTTTTCACTATTAGCAATTTCTTTCGGTAAATAAAATATACTGCTCCCAGAAAAAAAAAAAAAAAAGAAACGCGTGTAGAGGAGGAATGTAAAAAAAAAAAAATGGAAACAGTATGGATTGAGAAAACCGGCGAGACATAGATGATAATGCAGGTATAGACAGGCTAGATATATTGGTCTGGTAATAGAAAGAGTAAAATAAAATTAAAGAGTAATTACAATGAAGTGCTTGTAAAACACGACCCTGAAAGCAGACTGAAATGAAAGAAGGTGTCTGGGATGAAGGTGAAAAAGTCTAACGCAGCCCGGTGGTAGCAAGATTAAAAAAAAAAAAAAACGTAAACGTATTGAACTCGTAAAAAACACGATATTGAAAGAAATTCAGAAACCGTGCCGAAGCTTATTAAAGTACTATGGTAGCAGCAACAGTAATAATAACACTGGTGTGCTGGAGTGGTTTAAAAAAAAAAAAAATGTATTAGAAGCAGAATGGGATGCAGAGTGGTGTCCGAGACGGAGCTGGATAAAACAGTGTGGTACTGGTAGCAGCCAAATTAAGGTCTTAATTCTGAAAAATACTGGAAGCCAAATGGAGTAAGAGCAAAAGCCGAGGTGAAAATAAAACAAGAATACTAAGTTAATCTGGCTAATGCAAGTGTTAACTGGAAAAAGCTATGATAGTGATACACTTTAAAATAATGTTCGAAGAGCAGTGAAATGAGTGATGGAGGTTGATGAGAAGCCTAGTTTTGTGATTTTTCATATTAACAAGAAGAAAAATACATATCGTTGTATACCAGTGCTAAAATTAGGTTACATGGGAAACCGAGTTAAATGTGAGGTGGAGGATGTGGATAGGACGAATGAGATAGTCTGATAGTAGCAGGAATACTAATTAAAAAATAAAAATAAAAGAAAGAAATCATTGCACTGAATCGGAGAATCAGCGACAAGAATGCAGGTAACCGCATGGCGAAAGGTAAACCCAAGGAAGTCCTCAGGTAACAGTAATTTCAGTTTCTGTACTGTTTATTAGATCGTTTCTTAGCCATAAACCTGAGATTTTTTTCCCATAATCTTTTATATCATGTAATATCGAGTACATTCACACTTGCCTGTGTTTTCCGACAAAGGTATTTAAAAGCCGGGTTTAGCCTTTTGTTGCCACCATCATACTCGGACGCTTCATCCATTCTCAAGCGAGATGATTTTATCCAGCGGGGAGAAGCCTTATTTAGTCAGTGTTCAAAAAAAGGCCCCATAACCCTTTTACTGAGACGGTATAAAACTCAACCACTGATCATATACAACTGAGAAAAAATCTATAGAAAAATATAACATGGGTTGTGAGGTACTTTCTAATATTGGAATGGTAAATGGTTAGCACACTCAGGTTTCGATTGGAAAAACCAAAGTTTGATTTTAAGGCCGGTCAGACTCTTGCATAAAGTTTGTTTGCGCCTTGTCTTTGTTGAACTCGGCAGCAGCCTGCATGTGGGAACCTGAATGTAAACTAAGCTTGATTATTGAGCGTCGTCTTCTAAGGGAGGATTGTATGGCTTTATGGCCCTCGTGTGGTCGATGGGCATACACCTAAGCCTTTCTCTTTTCATTATTTTTATTAATTTTCGACATAAAAAAAGAAAAAAAAGCAATTTCTATTATAGACAATATACATTGGTAAGAACTTCTCTAACTATACAAACGTTGGAAATTCGTATTATAGACTAGTAATTCGGACCTCTGTTGATGATGATGATAATAATAATAATAATAATAATAATAATAATAATAATAATAATAATAATAACAATAATAATAATAATAATAATAATAATAATAATAATAATAATAATAATTGTCGCAGCAGTAGTAGTAGAAGTAATAGTAACTAGAAAACCTTATGTTTTCCAAGGAAAATTTTGATGAAAAACTTTCCACAAGTGTCTGCTAGAAACCGAGCTATAAAGGGACCTTAAGGTCAAGGCCACTTATGCATGTCACCTATGGTCATCGTATTCTATAAGTCTACCAAGTTTAGTTGTTCTAGGTTAAAGCCTTTACTGAAAATTAGGTTACATCAGGAGTGTCCTGAAAAGTTCCAATATTTGATCCCAGGCGATCTCAGAGAATAATCAATCGATCGGAGCCATACGCTTTCCCGCAATGCTGCGGCCTTAAGGCGATGTAGTGGTAAAAGTTCAGCGTGGTAGCTTATGCCGTTTCTAAGATGGTCTCCCGGAATCTGTTTTTGACAATATAAATAATATTCAATGATCTGGTTGATGGATTACCAAGCATTTTAGCCAGCAGCCGCCAGCTGGGCGATTAACCTGACAAAGCTTGAACGCTCTTGGCCAGAGGTCATCCGAGTAATTGCCATTAACTTTTTAAGCTGAAAGAATAGTAAAAATATTGAAAAAAACAAGAAAACTTCCCACAGGGATGTGGAAAGTTTTTATAATAATAATGATGATAGTAATAATAATAATAATGATAATAATAATAATAATAATAATAATAATAATAATAATAATAATAATAATAAAAATAATAATAATAATAATAATAATAATAATAATAATATCAACTACATATCGGTTTATCTATATACAGTATATTCTTCAGTCCTTATCTGTCTATCTTTCCGTGTCTGCCTGTCTGTTTATCCATATAGGTAATTATATTGTCAGCATAAATATAATGATTAGAGAATGCATGGAAATAGTATGACCCCTTTTTTTTTTTACTGCAATTTACGAGAAACATAATGCTGTGAAAATTTTGATACTTCTTGAGTCCCGAGAATAGCAAATAACAGTCTTCCAAGAGCTATCTTCCACATCTGAGAATAAGTATGCAGTCTAAGCAGTCCGAGAATAAGGTATCAAAATTATCTCCAACATCAAATCTGCACGCAGTGGAAGAAATTAGGGGATACGCTTGCAAAATTACCTTTCTCATCTCTGCATACGATTGTAGTGGAAGTAATTGAGTCGTCTGGGAATTAAGATACGCAGAGATTACAACAGTTTGCTGGAAAGAGGGGGGGGGGGTATTTTCGCTGGAATGGTAGATATCGTAGCAGCTCTTACTCACATTTATAGTACGAAGTAGGTTGTTGATGTAAACACTGTCGATATGAGGGAGAGTATAAATCACATGCCAGAGAATTTAAGCCCCTCCAGCTAGCGGACGCTCTTTTTATTCTGGCTACTGAACAGACGATTTGATACCGAGTTGGAGAAGCACCTCTAATGAAGACTGTGTTGTCCTCTCATTTAAAGGACTATTATCATTTTGCATTTTATCGACCCCTCCAGTCCGATGACTTTTTTTTTTTTCTTGCGACTATCAGAAGACTTTATTCGGCTATATGGAAGATTTCTTGCAGTGATGTTTATATTAAGAGGTATATTTACTTCCATGTTGGAAAGGTCTCCTTATCTTAGTAAAATCATCAGAAGATGACAAGAATAAAGTTTAGAAATGCGTCATTCTAGTGAAGGGGTTAAGAGGACACAAAAGTGCCCGTACAAGAAGATATTCAGATGTAATATGCAAAATAAATTTGTTGAGGGAGAAGTGCTGCGGAACCTTCCCTTTTAGAGGGGAAAAAAAAAAAGCACAGATATAGCGGTGGGAGAACTTCTGAGAGAAGTATAGTGAGATGTCTCGCTTGATTTACCTTTATCGTCCATCCAGGCAAGTTACGGGCGAGGAGGAAAGGAGAGGGGATGAGAGAAGGGAAAGAGGAGGGGAGGGGAATGAAGGGAAAGAGAGAAGGGAGGTGAACTCAGGGAATGGAGGGAAGGAGAGAAGTTAGGTGAGGTGGGGGAATGGAGAAACAATGGAGTCTGGAGAAGAGAGTGAAATGGTGTGAAGGAGGGGCTAACAAGGAAGATGAGTAAAGAGGAGAGAGAATGAAAAGAAAGGATTTGCGACAGGGAGAGGGGTGAAAAACAAAGGATAAAGAATACCAGAGGATTTCCCTGGCTGATTATTTCATTGCATACATCATTTCCATTTTGCTCTGGCCGACTCTAGATAGATTTATTCATTTTTGGTTACACGTTTCCGAAATGCTACATTAATAAAAGAAGAGGTAAAATTGCAAGGAGGAATAGAGGAGAGAAGAGAAGTTGAAAAGGAAGAGGAAAGAAATGGAAGACGATTAGCAGAGGATACACACAACACGACCACTGAATGGACAGTTGAGGATGGGAGAGGATAGGACGAAAAAGACATGAATGCCAAGAGAAGAGCTGAGGAAAGAAACGATAGAACAGCATATATCCTTAACTCAACTCAAAGTACCAGGGAGACGAGGGGAAAGACGATAACAGGAAAAAGAAAGGAGAGCTAAGGTAAAATCTGAAGTAAGGGAAGACGGGAAAAAAGTCGAAGAAAGAAGAGAAAGGGCAAGAGAAGAGGAGAGAAGAAAAGAGATGAGAGGAAGGGACAAAAAAAGAAAGAAGAAAAAGAGAAAGGAAGGGAAAGTAGTGATGAAAGGGAAGGAAGAGGAGAGCAAATAAAATGAATAGTTGCAGACAATACAAGTGGATACATTTGTCTAATAAAATGATAGAGAAGAGAGGAGAGGAGAAAAAATGAGAGGAAAGGTGTAAAAAGGAAAGGAGAGCTTATTTAAGGGGAGGAGAGGGAAAAGACGAAAACAAAGTAGAGAAAAGGAAAAGCACAGGATATCAGCAACTAAACACCAAGTAAAGAGAAGAGGAGAGAACAAAAAGCATGAGGAGACGAGAGAAGACAAGAGATGAGATGCGACAAAAGGGAAGAGAGGGGAGGAAGTGAACGAAAAGAGAAAATACGGACTCCACAAGATATTGTCAACACCCCCAAGCACCCAGATGGATTTGCTTGTCCCATAAAACAGTGGTGGACATGAAATGAGGAGGGAGATAACGGGGCTAGCCCTAACATATCTTCCCTCTCCTCGCCCTCTCTTGATAAGGATCTTGACAACGGATATGTGTGAGACAGGGTGACTTGAACTGAGAGTACGTTAGGTGGAGAGTAAGTGTGCTAGGGGTTCTCTTAGCTCAGTGTTATCGTTTGTCGAGGTAATTTTGTCTATTCGTGGTTGTAGGTCTGGTTAGGCTTTTTGCTGTTAGACCACGAGTATCTTTCAAGTAAACAGAATCGTCGGTCCTAATGGATTTAATACTTTGACTGTTAAAGTTTTTCCAGCTTGCTATGTATATTATAGTAGCAGCAGCAGCAGTTATAGTTAGTGTTTACCATCACTGTTACTATTTATCACCAACATCCACATCCACATTATCATTACTGCAATAATACACCCTCACCCCCTCCTTTGGGACACATGCCAAGCCTCCTACTTCTTAACGTTTAATGACCTTCCCACAATATTTACTTTCAGAAATGAGGTAATATAGGCCGAAAGGCTGTGTTCCTAAACGCTGCAGTCAGGTACTAAAGTAAACAACATACATTTGTTAGCATATGTTTCCTAATGATCCCTTGGTTGTCGAGCAAGGATTGTTCGGACTAATATAGTTGCGCAGTTTACATAGGGGTTTATGATGAATGTTAACGAGTTTATGATGATCATTAATGTGCTTTAATAAAAACAAGACAGACATGGTTTATTTCTAAGTGTCTGACTGTTTGTGATACAGAGGTAATTCTGACAACCTAATAACACGGCAGATGCAGCACCATGATACTGAAGTCGACAAGATGCTGATTATATTTCATTTTCTCCTCTGACAGGCCAGGTGATTTTTCCAGTCATGATTCATTCGCTACTAATATCTTAGCCAAAGTAAGTTAGTTAGTTTATTGACAAAAATTCTTCACATGGTTACATTCGCTAAGAATACAATTTTTGTCCAAACAAAGAACATGTTTACATTATAAGTAGAGAGGTACCAACAAACATTTGTCTTGTGCTCCATTCCTTTGAAAAACATAGTTTCCAATTAGTTCCTTAAACTACAATAGTACAGTGTATACCAGTCATTTATGCATCTAGATTAACCTCCACTATGTACACATTATCACAATATTACCCAGAACATTATTTAATCGCATACCCTCAATACATCATCAATATACTTACATAGCTCTTTACAGTTTTCTGCTTCATTAAGTAAATCAGTAAGTGGCGAGAAATTTAACATTGTAAACCTACGGCGAAAATCAGCAGACAAAGGACATTTTAACAAAACATGAGTTTCATCTTGGACATTACCCTCTTCACACTCACACAACCTCGACTCACGAGGTGTTCTACTCCACCTTCCGGTCTCAATCCTCAAATTATGTGACTGTTGAGACATTATGACAAAAGTATGAGTGATGTAGAGAAACTCGAGTCTGAGACAGAAGTTTATTCCTGTCTTGTTTCGCACAGACGCTTTTTCAGAGGAATGAACTTCTCGGGTCAGTCTGACGTATACGGCCGGCTGCTGGATCACACCCTTGGTTAATCCTTAGTCTGCAGGTCGCTGACTGGTCCGTTGCCTTTCCCTCTCTGACCTGATCATCTGCGCTGCTATGTGAGACCACACCACGTCACCTACTCTTTTGTTGTTATTATTTTTATTGTTTGTTATGTAGAGTGATTCCAAAGCTTTTTTTTTGTGCCTTGTTAGATTTTCTCTAATATAACTGTTTCACTACATCATAAGTGCCTTTCTAAAACTTGGATACCCCAAGGGCCTTCTAGTCACACTAAAAGAAAAAGCAAAGCAAACAAGGGAAAGGGGAAAGTCAGATAAAAGACAGGATAAGTACCTAATAGTACCGAACTCAGACATAGTCATGAGTCTTAGGAAAGCACTACGGCATACCAACATAAACATAGTAACATCATCAGGTAAGGAAACAACTGACATATTAAGAGGGAAAAAAGATGGTCCTCAAAATGGAAATAGCATAGTATACAAGACATCCTGTAGTGGTTGCGAAGCAGCCTACTACGGAGAAACCATTAGGGGCATAGAAACAAGGCTGAGGGAGCATAAAGCCGATGTAAAACATCATCGGACAACTAGTGCCCTTGTCAATCACAATGATGAAAAACATCATCTGCCAAAATGGAGTGAAATAAAAATATTTTTGGAAAATCTAACAGACACAAAGAAAAGCTTTGGAGGCACTCTACGTAACAAACAATAAAAATAATAACAACAAAAGAGTAGGTGACGTGGTGTGGTCTCACATAGCAGCGCAGATGATCAGGTCAGAGAGGGAAAGGCAACGGACCAGTCAACGACCTGCAGACTAAGGATTAACCAAGAGTGTGATCTACCAGCCAGCCGTATACGTCAGACTGACCTAGGAAAAGTTCAGTCCTATGAAGAAGCGTCTGTACGAACTAGTCAGGAATATACTTCTGTCTCAGACTCGTGTTTCTCTACACCACTCATAAACAAAGTAAGGTTTAAAAAAAAATAAAAAAACAGTTAGGTACAGTCGTCATCAACAGTCCTGTCCATGCACTTTGAAAATCAGTGTGACGAATCTGCAGCAACCGACACTGACGACTTAACATCGCCTCGGCCCAGTGTCATATGCGTTGTTTACTGCATGTCCATCACACTGATTTTCAGATTCCTTGGAGAGAGAGAGAGAGAGAGAGAGAGAGAGAGAGAGAGAGAGAGAGAGAGAGAGAGAAGGGGGGAGGGAGGTTAAGCTAAAAAAAAAATGGTTAACGTAACCAGCAAACCATCAACACCAGTACACCATCATCATCGTCGTCATCATAACCAAGTCCTCATAATCAATAACTGATCCCCTCACCACATAAGCACGACTCTACACCACACCCATCCAAACCCTTAGCACCACTAACACCATCACATCATCCAAAGCACACCATCAACACTAACGTCATATCACACTAAACTACATCACCACTATACCAACTTACATCAAACCATAATATATGGACCAGCAGACCACACCTCAAAAACATACCAGACCCCTTTCACACTCCAAAGGACCACAGCGCCATAGCATCCACACCACATCACACCGAACCATCATCAGAAACCCAAACTACATCAAAATACCACACACACCACACAATCACCAACCACCCAGCACCACACCACCATCAAACAACCACGTACCACAACACGTCACACCATCAGTCACAAACTTCAATATACAAAAATACTAGACAACGCTTACGAGGTCACCACATCATCCCATTTCAGCTATAATAAATGATGGGGCAGGTAAGAATACTATATTATCTCTGCCGCATCATATTTTAATATCGGCAATAGATTTTTTTTCCTGCAGGATCTGTTTTTAACTTTGAGATTGATATTACACGTTCTTCATCACCCAATATAGGTTCAGTTTGCTACCTTCAAGCTTTATCTGTTTATTTATTTATTTTTTTTTTCTGTTGGACGTCTATACTCACTTTTTATTCACTTCGTTTTATAAACCCTTCCTGCCCCGGTCTTGTGATAATTTTCCTGCATCTTCTGCTTTTAAGCCTGAGTGTTTTCAGGCTCATGTCTTCATCTGTTTCTCTGCTATATTCTTGCCACCATCTTATTATCTTATTTAGTAAACATGATTGTACCGCTGCAGCCTTTGCCGCTAAGCTGGAGCAGGAAATCACACACAACACACCGCACCCCCCCCAATCCCCCACACACTAAAGCCATAATTTATTCCTTCTCTGTCATGAACGTCTTAGTTTAGTGTTTTATTCTTGACTTTGTCAGATTATTTTATTTTGCAGAGCTTGTTCCTGGTTGGTGCTTGATGTAACGTCGTCTTAGGGTCAATTGATTCGCTCTTCCTTAATTATAGGTCTTTATCCTTTTTATGTATTTTTATTATTTTTTTCCTTTACATGATTTTAGTCAGTGGCATCTGATTACATGCATTCAAGTTCACTCTGTACCTGGCCAGTTTTTTCTTGTCGTGTGGACGATGTAATCTACATAATTTATTCCTGCTACTACTGGATGATTTTATTCAGCAAGGTCAGATATAACCTTCATTACCTTTTCATTGTCAGGAGGCTCTTGCACGCTGAAAAACGGTCTCGAAGCTGCAAGAATAAAGTACAAAAAGACGACATCGCAATAAGTGTGCTAAGCACAGAAAGACAGGAACCAACCTTTTATTCAGGGTGATTACTACCACCTACAGTATCCCTTACCCTTGCAGCAAAATGGTGTTTTTATAGTATATTCTTGATGGTGCTGGAGAGGTGGACCTTCCCGCTGTGGTACCAGCATAGGTGTGAGGCTCAGTTACCAAGTTATACAAATGCCCCTCAACTCCCTCCTCATCCCCCGAAAGGGACAGGTGGAGTAGAGGAGGGAGACAACTCCAGGCAGTAGTTAACCGAGTTTACATTCACATGAACCGGGTGTTACAGTTACAACTCTGACTAGCGTATTCTTGATACCCCAGACTATTTATTGTGTCTAAAGAAAGAACTCTCTTACGAGTGTCGTTCAGCAGTCCATTAACCCATTCACCTCATGGACTTAATTTTCATTTTACATGCATTCTCCAGAAGATGTTATTCAGCTGGGGGGACTCTTTTCTACTTGGAAGGGTTAGATATAGCGTTCACTGATCTCAGTAGGAACAGGGGGGTTTCCAAAGCTGATTATCATCGTCTGGTAACCGCAATAACTCCAAAAATACGTCATCTCACTGGAAGGGTTCATGGATACTCTTCATAAGCACTCAGTTATTAGAATCTTTAACACCCCTTCACTATGTTGTGTGTCTCCCTTGATGAACATAATCGTTTGGTAGTGGCAAGAATGGCGTCTAAACAGCATATCATCGTACAGAGAGGAGTTTATGAGTCACAAGAGAAAAAAGACACCAAAACTGGATTGAGCAGAATAGTATGACTTTGACAGGAATAGCTAAAAACGAAGACGTCATAGCACTTTGAATGCAAGCCACTACACTTCGATGACATCTCATTCTTGCTACCACCCGACGATTTCATTCAGCTGCGAAAAGACCTTTGGTAATGATGGCATTAGAACTTGTTTTCCATTGTCCTTACACTGTTAAGACTATTTAAACAAAATATAGTCGACGTTGAGCAATGGTAAGAATGAAGCAAAAACAAAGGCGTCACAATGCAGAGGAGGGGTAATGGTGTGGCATAAGAATTAGTGCTCTGAATCTGAGATGAAGCAGAAATTGTGTGGATGAGTATAATGGAAGAGAGAGAGAGAGACAGTGTTGGCAGGGTTGGTGGGTCGGAACTGAGCCAGTCAGAAGATGGAGGATAGTTACCATTTTTCCTCAGAGTCGCAGAGTCATAGCCACCAAAATACAGCAGTGTCCTGCCGAAGAAGTGAAAAGTGACAGAGTTTCTAAAATCTGAATTTAAAAAGTCAATCCTTAGAATTCGTAATCATCAGAGTTTAATAATATTACTGTTTTACACCTAAGCCTTGAAATGAAGATCGAAATCTGTGAAAAGTTAATCCTTTGCTCAATACGTTCTCTCAGCTGAGTATAGTCGTTCGACGTTACGGTGCAAATTCCTACCCAGAAATAAAGGTGCTGGATTTATTACAACTGAATAAAGTAGTCCTGTTTTTGAATGCATGGTGAGGGAAGAAACCTAATTCCATGATTGTGTGAATAACTTTGGATTTAAAGACACAAAACAGTAAGCACCAGCGTTAAATATGATTGCATCTTTAGTTTTGTTAGCACTAAATGACGTTATCCAGCTAAACAATGACTATTCCTAAGACCTCTCGTAGTGAAAGAATTATCTGTTAGGCTGCTAGGATATCAATCACATGTAAAAAATTGTCTTACCAGAGATCACAGAATCAGGGGAGCAAAATATAGTTGCTGTGTCCTGCCGAGAAGTGAAGTTTGTCTGGGTTTCACTCATATAGATAAAATGGTTCTATTTTAGATTGCGGTCACGGAAAGATAATATTACTGCTTTACTGATAATGCTGGAAATGAGACACAGATCAGTAAGAAGATATCATCTGTAAGGTTTACTTTTGCCTGCTGGGATTACTTGCAGCTGAATATGATTGTCTTACTTTACAACGGAGAGTCTGGAAACAACAAATTAACTGTCCCAAATCAGTAAAGATTAGACATTCGACTGCTAGTATTTTCCCTCAAATACATCGAATGGAGATAAAATCTTACACTGAAATGGAGACGCAAATGAGAAAAAATCAGCTATTTTTCTGTTATTTTATACAGTAATTTCAGCTGAACAAAGTTGTCGTGGATTAGCAAGCTGAATCTAGGAATTTAAATTGAACTGATGTCCACCATAGAAAATAGGAAAATGAGAATACATTTTTTTAAAGCAAGAAAACTCACTAGGTGATAATTCTTAGCCCAACTCATTAAAATTGCCATAGGTTTGCCTGAATAGGATACCTGGGTAATCCCAGAGCTGAGAATGAGTTAGTGGAGATAATTCATTCCAGTTCTGTTGAGTAAAGGTGTCTGGTGTCAAGAGAAATTGTATACTTAAATTGGTCTCCAGTAGCGAAAGATTTAATTGTATTTTTAACCGTTTTACTATTAGCAGTGTCCATCAGTAGGTAAAATATACTGTTGTTAGTCTAAAAAAATGCTCTCTAAGGAGCTATGTAAAAAAAAAATTAAAAAAAAAAAAAAAAAGGAAAGAAATGGAAGTAGTACGATTTGAGAAAACTGGAGAGACATAAATGAAAAGGCAGGTATAGACAAGCTAGATAATTTGGTCTGGCAAGAATAAAAAAACAAAAAGTGATAATGAAGTGCTTATCAAACATGACTCTGAAAGCAGATTGAAATAAGAGAAGGTGTCTTGGGCAAAGGTGAATATTTCTAACGCAGCCCTGTAGAAGGAAGATTAAACAAAACAAGTCATTTAAAAAGGAGTCAACGTATTGAAGTCGTACAAAACACGATTTTGACAGAGAGGTGGAAACCGTGGCGAAGCATATTAAAGTAGCCTGGTAGCAGCAACAATAATATCAATAAAAAAGATTGTTGTGCTGAAGTGGTTATGAAAAAAAAAAATGTATGAGATGCAAGGTCGTGTACGAGACGAAGTTGGATAATATAGTGTGGTACTGGTAACAATCAAATGGAGAAAGTCCTGATTCTGAAAAAAAAATATAGGAAACTAAATGGAATGAAAGCAAAAGCTGAGGTGAAACTGAGACAAGAATACTAAAACCGCGTTTTTGTCGTCCAAGCTGACGGGTCGGATTCGAAGCCATCTTCGGTGAAACCAAGCTGCGCCGTTTTTGTCGGCCAAAGTGATACGAAGCCGGACCAAGCATTTGTCACTGAAACCAAGACCGTCTTCGTATCCCACCCAAACGTGGTCGGGAGCAGTCTTGGTGTAGCTTGGGGAGAGTGAGAATGGCCACCAAAGACACGTAAATGATAAATATCATGAAATTACAACTATGTACATCAAATTAGGGTGCAGGTGGCTAATATTATCGACATATAGAGCCAGTTCAGCACAAATAACGGCTACGTGTAAGTTGTATTTTCGTCAGAAGATCTTCTTCGGCGAACCCCTCTGTTTACATAGCAATTGGCATGTAATTTCTCGGTTCTAAGTATCCTGGACTGTTTTTGCGGACAGAAACCAAGCGTCCCAAGACGCGCTTCAAATCCGAAACTCCAGCTTGGACGACAACAACACGGCTTTAGTTAATCGGGTTGAAGCAAGAGTAAATTATGAAAAAAAAATTATGGTAGTGATACACTTTCAAAAATATTTTAAAGGCAATGAAATGAGTGGTAGAGGTTGAGGCAAAGCCTAGTTTTGTGATCTAATATTAATAAGAAAAAAAGAAAAAACAAAATATCGTTGTATACTGTACAGGTGCTAAAAAAGTTTCATCGAAAACCGATTTAAATGAGAGATGGAGGTTATGGACAGAACGAAGGAGATGGTCTGATTGCAGCAGGGATACTAATTAAAAAAAATATATATATATATTGCACTGGATCGGGGAATCAGCGACAAGAATCCAGGTAACCGCATGGCGATAGGTACACCCAAGGAAGTCCTAAGGAAACAATAATCTCTTTTTCTGTACTGTTTCTTGGATCGTCTCTTAGCCATAAACCTCGGATTTTTATGCCACCATCTTTTATATCATGTAATATCGGGTACATTTACACTTGCCTGTGTTTTCCGGCATAGGTATTTAAAAGCCGGGTTTAGCCTTTTGTTGCCACCATCATGCTCGGACGCTTCATCCATTCTCAAGCGAGATGATTTTATCCAGCGGGGAGAAGCCTTATTTAGTCAGTGTTCAAAAAAAGGCCCCATAACCCTTTTACTGAGACGGTATAAAACTCAACCACTGATCATATACTGTCATAAAGACTTTGTAGTTACTTGTAGAGAAGTATATTTTAGACTTGTGGTCGAGCGGCTTTTATATCTTGTAGTAGTTTCCCCACCAGATGTCATGTAGTGACGGGAGAGGTAAAGAATAGTATGGGACTATTTTTATTTGTCTTGGAAATATTAAACAGGTATAATAGTATAAGTCCTGGGTAGCTACCTCCCTGTCTCGCTATCTCTCTCTCTCTCTCTGTTCTAAGGCTAATCTCCGTCTCGACCTCTCTCTAGGGTCGCTTGTCTCCTTCTAAACTCTCTTTCCTAAAATCTGGTGTAGTAGGGTGTGTGTGTCACGTATGTTCCTCATGGCAACAGAACTTTCTCACGAGAGGACTGCTGACAGCTAACTGCATCATCTCCTTACTGGCCGCTGTCGTCAGCTTTCCTCCATGTAAGCGTTTAGCGCTGCTCGCTTCTCGCAAACACAACACCTTCTCATCATTTGACTTCCTGCTTCTATCTGTCTCTCTATCTATCTATTTATTTATCTATCTATTATGTAGTCCTATATTTGCTCGGCCGCGAAAAATGGCGTACCATCGACATTTAATAGTTATAATATATTAATACATACTACATACACATTATAATGAACTTATAAGCTAATTAAGTGAAATACATAATATTGTAAAGTAACATAATTGTATGAATATTGTATACATATATTATTCATAGTAAATAGTGATTATTCAGTAATATTACATTTTAAATAAGTTGAATACATATTGGAATAAATGCATTAGAGTAAATTATTTAACTGTAATACAGTATGTACTTGGGTTATTATAGTGAATTGCATACATGCAAGAATAAAAATAGTTTAAAATTAAGATTATTGTAAGAGTTATTAATATTTCATTCAAAGATAATGGTACTGGTTTGTCATATATGGGTCATTCTTCTTTGTGTTATTATTATTATTATTATTATTATTATTATTTTTTTTTTTTTTTATCATATATAATTAATACTATATACAAAATATATACACTTCATTCAAGGTGGTTAACTGTGATGTTAACTCTCCCCCCACTAAACAATGACTCCAAATTAGCAATTCTTGCATGCATTCTGTGCATGGCCAACAGCAATACTGCAACCACAATGCAGATAATTATAAAGACAGAAGGTGCTTGGCTATACACATAATATGGGTTGAACATACTCAAACTCAAATCTTCCCAGGGCTTCATTGTTTCATTGATCAGCTGCATAGTTTCAAACTTAGGTGAAGTCAGCTTAATACTTGTGCTCATGTTTAAGTCCATATCAGGCAGTGGGTGGAAATGTTTGTGTGTATGGTTGATAATGGCGTAGTGATTGATGGTGGAAAAAGTAGACATGGATGGTGTAAATACCGCACAGTAGTCTGGTGCTATGTATAATCCTGAGGCTGATGTATGAGATGGTGGTATATCTGGACAGACTATGTAAACTGATGTGTTATGAGGGAAATAAAAACTGCGAGTGTCCAATGCGTTGATGGTGTACAAGTTTATCTGGAGCAAAAGTGAAGTTGCAATGATGATGAATATTGTTATTGCTGATGATAGCCATTTCACAAGGGACCGTATCAGTAGGCTGAAACGTGAAAATGTACGCAGGACAAAGATGAACAGCATGTAAGGATGTGCGGCACTTTCGCTCAATCGTTGACTCACTTGCGAAAGTGACAGTGTCTCGTCTCTTGGAGACCATGATGAGTTCGGTGTCTGTGTTGATGTTGATGATGACTAAAGTGTTGTTGTTTCTATAGGGGAAGGGGTGTATTTGGTATACTGTGAACAGGTCTTCCGTGATGAATGGTACATGAACTATCACTGATGTTGGTGTTAGTGTTGCTTCCAAGTACGGGTAATATTGCATAAATTCCCTACTGCGGAACAATGGCTTCAATTTATGTTTATGTATGCCTTGACTAACTATCTGACGTAGCTCATGAACTGGGAGTAAGTCATTTGTGATCTTGCCATCACCAGCATTCGAAATTCCTTGCATAAGTGCCCGGAAATGATCTCTAGTGTTCTCTAATTGTAGTAGAATCGTGTCAATATGTTCTGTGATGATGGAGAAGTGCTGGAAAAGGGTAACGTTACCCTCCAAGTCATTTATTTTATCTATACTCTCGAGAGCTACGTTTTCTGCTTATTTCAGATTTTTCACAATTGTTTTCATTGCCGAGTTCTGTCCTGTGATGAATTTATCTTGGTATGTTAGTACCTGAGCTATCTTATTAAATTTTTTGTTTATTTCTTTAAGGTCATCCTCTGTAGCCAATCCAAAGATGTTCCCAAGAATTGCGCCGCCCAGATCGAACAAACCGCGCTTTTGGCGAGTACGTGTGATGTTGTTCCTGTCGCTCAGCACCTCTGTTCCATAAGATGGGAGATCTTGGATCATGACGAGCATAGTTGACTTCGCCTGTTCTAGTTTCCATTTCGCTAACTTCACCATTTCATCCACTTCCTTGGTGATATGTGATTGTGAAACATAATTCCCTATCTTGAAGTCCAGAGTTCGCATCGGCGTCGCAAGTCTTTCTATATAAGTAGGTAAGTCATACAAGTAATCTAGACTTATTTCAGTACTCATGACGTCCTTGACGATTGTAGTCGTGGCCGTTGGAGCTATGAGGCATCCTTGTCGTACTATATGCTTGGGGTCCAGGTGCGCATATACCCTTACTATGTATAGGAGAATCCATAGCATACGTCCCTTCATCGTAACCTACCGAAAAAAAAAAAATCTATTAATTTCCTATAAAGCTGTGGTTGATGATAGTGATGATGTGCGTTACGGTTGGCTGTTATTTCATTTATAGAAGGAGTTTAAATCGATATTTAATTCTCGTAAATGATGTACTGTAGATTTCATTGGAATAGTTGCACCTATGTTCGATTGTTTGGTATATGACCTTAATTTCTTTTTGTAATCATTGTTGTGTTCTTGCTTGGTTTCTTGAGGTACGTTCACCTGTTCGGTTGTATCCGAGGCTGAATAATTATGTGATAATTCCCTTGAAACTCGTTTTAAATGGTCAATATGAACTTGTTTTTCCTCGCCACTTGAAAGTGACTTAATTAAAACTTTGTTTGCCTTTATGTTAATTACTCTGTATGGGCCCTCAAATTTAGGGGATAATTTATTGTCTCTCGTATGAATGACTCCGTAAACAATGTCTCCTAAGCTGATAGGTGAATCTTTTGCCTTTTTGTTAAATGCCTCCGTCATTTCTTCCTTGGACATCGTTAATTGTTTTTGCACTCTTTTGTGAATGTCCTGGAATTCACGTAAACGGAGTTTAGAGTAATCATCGTAATTGTATATAGGCATGCTGTCACCTTCTAGGAGCTCATATGGTAATTTTTTATCTGTGCCATATATAATGAAATGTGGTGTGTCACCAATGGATTTATTTATAGACCCATTAATGGAGGCCTCTACTCTGGGAATCCAATCATCCCAGCTTGCATAATTTTCACTGAGAATGTGTCGTAGCACATCTAATACCTTTTTATTTTGTCTCTCTACCAACCCATTCGATGCTGGGTGATAGGCCAAAACGTTAACCTTTTTGATGTTGTATTGTTTACATATTTCTTGTAAGATCTCAGAATTAAATTCTCCTCCATTATCACTTATTAGTACCTTAGGGGTAGTAAAGCGACATATTACATTATCTGTTATTGCCTTTGCTACTGTCTCTGCTGTCTTATCTTTAATTGGAGCTAAAATGACATAACGGGAAAAATGATCCGTTGCTACGAATAAGTATAGGTTATTATTGTATGATAATGGCATCTTGAGTAAATCAACAGCGACAACGTCCCATGGTTGATGTGGTACTGGGTAATTACCCATCGGTGCAGGTGTGATTGGGTATCCTTTGTGTTTCGCACATGATTCGCATCTGTCTATATGATTGTGTATATCTCTTCGTAATGAAGGCCAGTAATATAATAGCTGGGCTTGGTTGAATGTCTTATCCTTTCCAGGGTGTCCTGCATGTGGGCTGTCGTGTATCATTCGTAATACTTGGGGTATCATGTCATTAGGTACTACCAACTGGTTAGTATTTCTTTGGCGTTTTGGTTGTTTAGAGTTAATTTTGTATAATGTATTATTGACCATTGTGAATTGTTCAAGTGGGACATGCAGTTTGGGTAATTGTATGTCATCTCCACTTTCTAACTTGTATATTACTTTTGACCATACTGGGTCAAGTCTTTGTGCCTTTGCGATATCTTCGTGGTTTGGGATATTTCCTTTGAGATCTAACGCCGCGACCTGAATTGTGTTCGGGTTCCTAGATAATGCGTCAGCTACTATATTCATTTTATCTTGTATATAATGTATTTGTACATTGTAGTTTTCAACTGTACATTTCCATCTTGCTCTCCTCCCAGAAAGGAGTTTTTCTTTAAACATACCCACCAGTGGTTTATGGTCGGTGAATAAGTGGATTTCGTAACCATATACCAAATCTCGAAACTTTTGTAATGCAAAAATCACTGCAAGTGCCTCTAAGTCTGTAGTGCTATAATTTTTCTCTGCACCTCTTGTCTGTCTGCTGGCAAATGCAATTGGTTGATTCTTTCCTCTTTTATCTTCCTGCATCAGTACAGCCCCTAATCCTTTAACTGATGCGTCTGTACAAATAAGAAATGATTTCGTGTAATTCGGATATGCTAAACAAGGTGCATTTGTTAGTTTAATTTTTAGATTGTTAAATGCCCTTTTTGTTCTTCTTCCCATTGGAATACAGCATCTTTTTTGAGTAGTTGGAATAGAGGGAAGGCTATATGAGAGAACTGTGGTACGAAGGACCTATAGTACCCAGCCAGACCTAAAAATTGTCTAACTTCGTCAGTCGTAGTGGGTTCAGGAAAATCTCTCACTGCCTGTATTTTGTCATCAGTGGTGTGAATACCATCAGAACTTAATTTGTGGCCTAAGAAATTTATTTCCTTAAAGCAAAATTTGCATTTAGAAAGTTTAATTTTTAATCCAGCATCACTAAGCTTTTGTAAGAGTAAGTCTAATTTCCTGAGATGATCCTTAATATTCTTCGTTGCGATAATAATATCGTCAAGATAAACAAATATTCCTTGTCCTAAAATTCCGGACAATACGTAATTCATAAGACGCTGGAACGTACCGGGGGCTGTCCTCAGTCCCATTGGCATTCTTGTATATTGATAATGGCCTCTGTTTGTTGAAAAGGCAGTGTATTTACGTGACTCCTGAGATACCGGAATCTGATAGTATCCGTTTAGGAGATCGATGGTCGAGAATATATTATTCTCAGGACCAATATTCTGTAGAACATCACTTACCAATGGCATGGGAAATCTGTCAGGGATTGTGTGATTATTTAGTTTACGGTAATCTACTACCGCACGCATTTCTCCATTTCTCTTGGGCACAAAGAAAAGGGGAGCGTTCCACGGAGAAACTGAAGGCTCAATAATTCTAAGCTTTAACATTTCATCGACATACTGATTTGCAAGTGTACGTTGGGAGTGTGGTATGCGATAAGCTGGTACGAAAATTGGTGGTGTTTCTGGGTGCACATTAATCATGTGATTAATCAAGTTAGTACACCCTAATTGTTCTCCGGGCAAGGCTACGGTGTCCCTGTGTGTTTCCAGCAGGGTTAACAAATCATTTTCTTCGTCAAATTCACCTGAGTGAATTAAATTCTCTTTTATTCTTTCTCTATCCGTAGATTTGATCTCACTTGTTACTCCACCAATATTTATTTCCTTCACAGGGGCGAAACATTTTTCAATATTAACTATGCAAGTTCCCTTCTTCAACTGAACTTCCCCATTCATGTGATTAATAATGAATATCTGAGTTAGCCCTTCGTCGTTCGTATGACATAATGCGTTTTCTACTGACAATCCCTTTACTTTACATAATTCTTCTAAGACAAGAACAGTACTATTCCGTAATTTGCTCTTTATGGTAACCTTCATGTATGAATTAGGTGGTATAACCAAATCATTAGTGAGATGGGCTGGAAAAATTGATAAATCAGTACTGTTAGCTGGGTCACTAATTCTGGAGGATGGGGTTGCTGGTGTAAGTGGATCTATACACTCATCTGTTTGTGTATGTTTGTTAAAGCCTTTAATATTACCAATTCTTTTTGGCTCTCTTCTACCAATCGGTGAGGGCTCTGAAAGTATTTCCTCTATAAATTCATTATCAAAGTCTATTCCATTCATTTGTGGGAGTATAGTTATGTTCTCAGTTCTCATGGATCTTAAGCCCGGTAACATATGAGCTTTAATTGCTAAGTTTTCAACGATATAGAACAATGCAGAGAATGGTCTTGTAGTTTCTGTGAAACTGAGATTTAATCTTATCATACCTTTTACTGTAATCTCTTGACCATCTACTGTGTTTAATTCTAAATCAGCTTCATCCAGAAAAGTTACTTTCTTTTTATTTTTAAGAATTCTATTTAGTTCTTCATGTGTTATTAAGTTCACTGGAGAGCCTGTATCTAAAAATAAGGAAACGTTTTGATCCTCACATACAGCTGGTATCAAGATACACTCATTTC
Organism: Coenobita brevimanus; assembly: GCF_032717465.1. Lineage (NCBI taxonomy): Eukaryota > Metazoa > Arthropoda > Malacostraca > Decapoda > Coenobitidae > Coenobita > Coenobita brevimanus. The sequence continues at coordinate 26,859,752 of NC_136977.1, forward strand.
CCAACATGCCTCCTATGTGAAGTTTAACCTTGTTCTTCTTTACGTTTGTTCGTTTTTGTCATGACTTGGTCTTCCCCCGATTTGAACATAGACACAATTTTTTCTACTGTTTTGCAATCACTAGTCCAGTGCCCTTGGTATCTATGATGCCTACAGTAAGGACCAAACCCTTGTGTCTTTTGATTATCCTCTTTTGCCTTGATAAAGCATTCATACCTTGTGTGTCCTGGTTTTGCACAGTAATGACACAGAATGGACCTATCCCTTGACTGTGACCTACGAGGTGATTTCCCATAAAAAGTGTTGTTTATAGCGCGAGACCTGCTCGGGCTGCGCGAAAACTTATGAAACTGCCTGTAGGAAGGCGTGTGGGAACGAGGTCTAGGCGTCTTTGTTTGTTTGGGCTGCCTCATTTCAGGTCGCGATCGATTTTGTTCTCTGTTTGGGGTCGGTGTTGATGTTTTCACAGCTGATACTGTCTCAGGTACCCTGATTCTACCAGAATGTGCATGTGTGTCGACCACACCTGCTTTACTGCACTGCATCTCTACCTCGTTCATTAAGTCTAGTAAGCACATTCCAGGGATGTACGCGATTGTTTTGGCGATCTTAAGGGTTCTATCAGGTAATTTACACAAGGCAGCTACATAACCAATGATGTCCACGACGAGGTCTGGGGACATCTTTCCATCATCTGTTATCCACTTAGAATTCTCCAGAGTAGCTAATAGGGTTCTCTTGATTGTGGAGACATCAGCAGTTATTTCACTGAGCACATGGTTTGTAGTGTGCTCCCTTACAAGATCTACAATTTTATGTAATTCTGGAATTATACCTGGCAAGAAGTTCATACCTCCAGAAAATTTCTTCAGAAATTCAGTTTTAAATTCATCATATGTCCTAGCACGATGTAGCTTATCGGAGCGCAATAAATTGCTTGCTGGACATCTTTCCTGGCTTATGCAAGATGAAAAAATAGCAATTTTCTCTTGTTCATCTAGTATGTGGCGCTTGATGAACATTTGTTCGCACTGACTGATTAATGAAATGACATCAATGCGATCCTTGTCTGTGCCAGAGAATTTTGGGGCAGTCTTATCCTCGTGATACACAAAAACGTGAGGTGTGGTTTTTAGATCAGCAGTATTTGTTTCTTGATTCATATTTAATGATTGCCCTGTTAATTCAACTTGTACGAGTTTATCGTTATGTGAGGGAATGGTAGAATATGTATGACCGGACCGGTGAACCCTGTTAAGTATATTGGCATACGTATTTAAGGCAGCTGCGAAGTCGATACTCTCAACGTCTGAAGGGGTTTCCCACTCATCATCCGAAACTCCCGTATTTGTTTCCTTATCTATAACGTGTGGTGTGGGTTGTACAATGGGTGGGCTGTCTCTTAATTGTGAGTCTGATGTTGTGGCAATTTGTGTGTCATCTGGTATTAACGTGGGTGGTTGCGAAAATATTCCTGTCATTAAGATATGATGTTATGAAATACGCCTCTTGTTTATTTATGTCCTAGCAAACTAGATGATTAAATAAGTTGAATATAGCTAATTTTAGCACTGAGAAGAAATGAGCAAGTATAATTTTACCCACTTGATACAGATCGTAGAGGTGTGTCGATACAACAGTCGATTTCGGAAGAAAATACAGGTTTGATTGAAGATCTCTTGATAATTCTAGTAGTGTGTTGATGGACGATATTACTCAGGAAACTCCATGGCCTGGTATTTGTAGTGGTTAACGGCTGTCCCAGGCAAACCTCAACATAGAACGTCGAATTTCCAACTTAACTGTGAAAATAAGTGAATATGAGTAGGAGCTATGTAAATAATGAGTAATGAGTAGTGGGTGAGAAGTGCCTGGTGTCAGTCACACGTTGCTTGGCATGGCAGACTCGCGTTGTGATGTCATCTCAGCACATGGTGACGTCGGCTTCCCACACTGGTAGCTGTGGTGAGTGAATGAGTAGCGATGAGTAACTTGAGTGAAGACGAGTGAGTAAGATGAGTTGTAAATATGGACTTGGTGTTTTGCTGCGTGCATTGACCTCTTCACACCTGCGTAAGCGTTGGGGGTTTGGTGGATGTAGCAGAGAGAGGAGGGTGAGGTCTGGTGGTTATGAGTTGTGAGTCGTCTCTCACTCTTCGTTTGTTTGTTTGTTTTCTTTCTTTCTTGATGTATTCTTGGTCCTTTTTTCTTGTGATTTACTCGTTGTGGGATGAAGACTGCCGCTTCTTGTAGGTGCGTGTAGAAGATTATACAGACGACGTAGAGTTGTTAATTGTAGTTGATTGTAGATGGCTGTAGTTGATTGTAGATGGCTGTAGACTTTGTAGAACTGAAGCTAATCTTGTAGTCTCGGTTGCTTTTGTAGAAATTTGCTTTTAATTCGGAGACGATGTCCGCAGATTTGCTGGTTTGTCGTTAAGCTACCTGCAAGGCGTCGAGTGATCTCTTGACCTCTGCATCAGCGTAATGATCTGGGAGACGGAGGGGGCAGGAGCTGATATTGTTGGTTGTTGTCAATCTTGATATTTTGTAGGAATTTAATGTTGATTCGTAGACGAGGTTCATATACGTTCGCTGCTACCAAAATGTCATAAAGACTTTGTAGTTACTTGTAGAGAAGTATATTTTAGACTTGTGGTCGAGCGGCTTTTATATCTTGTAGTAGTTTCCCCACCAGATGTCATGTAGTGACGGGAGAGGTAAAGAATAGTATGGGACTATTTTTATTTGTCTTGGAAATATTAAACAGGTATAATAGTATAAGTCCTGGGTAGCTACCTCCCTGTCTCGCTATCTCTCTCTCTCTCTCTGTTCTAAGGCTAATCTCCGTCTCGACCTCTCTCTAGGGTCGCTTGTCTCCTTCTAAACTCTCTTTCCTAAAATCTGGTGTAGTAGGGTGTGTGTGTCACGTATGTTCCTCATGGCAACAGAACTTTCTCACGAGAGGACTGCTGACAGCTAACTGCATCATCTCCTTACTGGCCGCTGTCGTCAGCTTTCCTCCGTGTAAGCGTTTAGCGCTGCTCGCTTCTCGCAAACACAACACCTTCTCATCATTTGACTTCCTGCTTCTATCTGTCTCTCTATCTATCTATTTATTTATCTATCTATTATGTAGTCCTATAATACAACTGAGAAAAAATCTATAGAAAAATATAACATGGGTTATGAGGTACTTTCTAATATTGGAGTAGTCAAGTGGTTAGCACACTCAGTTCCATGTGGGAACCTGAAAATAAACTATTCTTGATTATTAAGCTTCGCCTTCTAAGGGAGTAACGTATGGCTTAATGACCCTCGTGTGGTCGATAGGCATAAACCTAAGCCTTTCCCTTTACCAAATTTTTACTGATTCTCGACATTAAAAAAAAAGGAAGAAAGAAACGGAAGCAATTTCGTTGACAGTCAATATACATTGGTATGAACTTCCAAAACTGTACAAACGTTGAAATATCGCATTTTTGACTAGTAATTCCGACCTTTGATGATAATAATAATAATAATTATAAAAAACAGAACATAATAATAATAATAATAATAATAATAGTAGTCGCAGTAGTCGCAGTAGTAGTAGTAGTAGTAGTAGTAGTAGTAGTAGTAGCAGTAGTAGTAGTAGTAACTAGAACACCGTAAATTTTCCAGAGAGAATTTTGATCAAGAAAAACATTCGAGAACCACTGCCTTCTAGAAGCCGAGCTATGAAGGGACCTTAAGGTCAAAGGCACTGATCTTGTGCATGTCACCTTAGGTCATCACGTTCCACCAAGTTTAGTGGCTCTAGCTTTAAGCCTTTAATGAAAATAAGGTTACATCAGGAATAACCGGAAAAATCCCAAATTCTGATCCCAGGCGATCTCAGAGATCAATCAAACAATTTGAGACATATTCATTTCCGCAATGCGGCCGCCTTAAGGCGATATTGTAAAATTTCAGCGTGGTAGCTTATGTTGTTTCTAAGATGGCCTCCCGGAATTCGTTTTTTGCAATATGAATACTATTCAATGATCTGGTTGATGGATTACCGACAAATTTGGCCAGAAGCCGCCAGCTGGGCGATTAACCTGACAATACTTGAAGGCTTGTAGCCAAAGGGCCTTCGAGTTATGGCCATTAACTATTTCAGCAGAAAGAATGGTAAGAATATTGACAAAAAACAAGAAAACTTCTCAAAGGGATGTGAGAAGTTTTAATAATAATAATAATAATAATAATAATTAATTAATAATAATAATAATTATTATTATTATTATTGTTATTGTTATTATTATCATTATTATTATTATTATTATTATTATTTATTTATTTTTATTATTATTATTATATTATTATTATTATTATTATTACACTCCCTCTTCTGTCTTTCATTCCTTCATTCTTTCCTCTTCCTTCTGCCTGTGGGTGACTCTACACTGAGTGACAAGCCAAATGGTTTCCTGTACACCAGGAAACCATTTACTACGCTGGGTGTTAACCATATAACCAAATTTTGGCGCCTGGTGGTTTAGTGGGTAATTATTGTGCTCCAGTCGGATTGAGCCGGTGAAGGTTTATATCCAAGGGGTGGTTGGGGTTTATTGTTCATGTAATGCCACTCAGGGATGAGTGAGGTTGGTCACTTTCATCTTAAATGACAGGACCAACTGCCTAACCTCGGGCTCCTACGCTCCTCATGGGGCAACGTAGGATTGGATGATGGATGGATTATTATTATTATGTTCAACATCATCATCATCATCTTAATCATCATAATACTGTAATAATAGTATCAACTACCTATGGATTTATCTATCTATATCCTTCAGTCTTTATCTGCCTTTATCTCTGTGTGTCTTTCTGTCTGTTTATCCATACAGGTGACTATATTGTCAGCATAAATATAATGTTTAAAGAATGTATGGTAATATGACCTTTTTTTTTTTTTTCACTGCATATTTACGAAAGACATAACGCTGTGAACATTCTGATATTTCTTGAGTCCCGAGAACAGCAAATAACAGTCTTCCAAGAGCTATCTTCCACATCTGAGAGTAAGTATGCAGTGTAAGCAATCCGAGGATAAGGTATCAAAATTATCTCCAACATCACCAGATCTGCAGGCACTCGAAGAATTAGGGGATACGCTTTCAAAATTACCTTTCTCACCTCTGCATACGCTTGTAATGGAAGTAATTGAGCCGTCTGGGAATTAAGATACACAGAGATTGGTCTACGACTTTTTGCTGGAGAGACTGAGAGAGTGGGGAGTATTTCCTTTCGACTGGACGATATCGTTGCAGCTCTTACTCACCGGATTTTTTACTTATTACTTATGTAGTGTGTTAAGAATTGCAAACACTGTCGATATGAAGGACTCTATAAGTCGCATGCCAGAGAAGTTTAGCCCCTTCAGCTTCTTGCTGCTGTCAGAGGACTTTATTCGGCTATATAGAAGATTTCTTGTAGTGATGGTTATAATAAGGAATGTATCGACTTCCATATAGGAAAAGCTTCTAATATTATGAAAACAAATTTGAAGGTGACAAGAATAATTTTTAGAAGTGCGTCATTCTAGTGAAAGGAGTAAGACGACACAAATAACATACCCGTACAAGAGCATCTTTAGATGTAATATGCAAAATCAATCGTAGAGGGAGAAGTGCAACGGAGCCGACCCTTTTAGCGAAACAAAAATAGGCACAGAGATGACAGTGGGGAACTTCCGAGAGGAGTATTAGCATGCAAATATTTGCCATGAGATGCCTCGATTGATTTACATTTATCGTCCATCCACGCAAGTTATTGGCGGGAGAGAAGGGAAAGAGGAGGGGAGGGAAATGGAGGGAAAGAGAAGGAAGTGAACTCAGGGAATGGAGGGAAAGAGAGAATGGAGGTGAACTTAGGGAATGGAGAAACGAGGGAATCTGGAGAAGAGAATGGAAAGGAGTGAAGGAGGGGCTAGCAGAGGAGATGAGGAGAAAGAAGGGGTGGAGCGATGGGACAGGATTAGAGGGGAGAAGAGCAGTGAGAAGAGAAATGGAAAGAAAATATACGCGACAGGGAGAGGGGAGGAGTTACTGTATCTCGAGTGAAGTGGAAAGTGGAGGAAAGCAAAGGATGAGGAATACCAGGGGATTCCCCTGCCTGATTATTAATATTTTGATACTTCATTTCCATTTTGCTTTGACCAATTCTAGATAGCTTTATTTGCATTTGGTTAGACGTTTCCGAAATGTTGAGATTAATAAACGAAGAGGTAAAGTGGGCAGTGTGAAGAAAGGCGAGAAGAGGAGGGGAAGAAAAGGAAGAGGAAAGAAACGGAAGATGATTAGCAGAGGATACACACATCACGACTAACAAAAGAAGAGGATAGGAAGAATAGGATGAAAAAGACAGGAATGTAAAGAGAAGAGCCAAGGAGAGAAAAGAAAGAACATAAAATATCCATAATGCAACCCAAAGTACAAGGGAAACTATGGAAAAAAGGTTAAGAGAAAAAATATAGGAGAGCTAAGGTACAATATGAAGTGAGGGAAGACTGGAAGAAAGAGAGCAGAGAAAAAAAGAGAATGGACAATAGGAGAGGAGAGAGGAAAAGCGACGAGAAGAAAGGACAAAAAAAAAAATGAGAAGAATGGAAAGGAAAGGTGATGAGAGGAAAGGAAGAGGAAAAGAGCAAATGAAATAAACAGTTGTAAACAATACAGGTGGATTCCTTTGACTGGTAAATGATAAGGAAGAGAGGAGAGGAGAAAAAATACGATGAAAGATATAGGAAGGAAAGGAAAGCTGATTTAAGGTGAGGAGAGGGAAAAGGTGAAAACAAGGTAAAAAACTGAAAAGGAATAGAGCAGGATACCAACAACTGAACACCAAGAATACAGAAAAGATAAAAGAGGAAGGATGAGGAGACGAGAGGAGAGAAGAGATGAGAAGCGACAAAAGGGAAGAGGAAGGAGGAAGAGGGAGAAAAGAGAACATACGAACTGCACAGGATATTGTCAACACCCGTAAGCAGCCGGTGGATTTCCTTGGCTTATGAAACAGTGGTGGACGTGAAATGGGGAGGGAGATAGCGGGGCTAGAGCTAACGTATACTCCCTCTCCTAATCGCTCTCTATTGATGAGGATCTGGACAGCGGAGATGTGTGAGACAGGGTGACGTGAACAGACCGTACGTAAGTGGAGAGTAGGATGCTAGGAGTTCTCTCAGCTCAGTGTGTCTACAGTGTGTCTCAGTGTGTCTACAGTTTGTCCAGTCCTGGTTGTAGATCTGTTTAAGCCATTTGCTGTTAGACTACGAGTATCTTTCAAGTAAACAGAATCGTCGGTTTCGATGCATTTAATACTTTGTTTAGGTTTTTCTAGGTTTAAAATTCGTCTGTCAAGATACTTATGATCATCAGCTACTCGGTTTTTCTTCAGGTGAACAAAGTGGGTTGGTGATTGTCTGGGTAAACTACCGGAGAGGTATGTGAGATATTGTGTAGACAACGTTGGGCAGAGAGAGTGCTAGGATTTTTCTCAGCTGACAGAAACCTTCCGTTTAGGTATTTCAGGGTGTAAGTTGTAGTTTTAGATTATACTTAGTCCAACCTTTCAGTTAAACGAATTCATCTGTCGAGGTAAAATCAGTCCTTTGACTGCGAGGGGTTTTCATGTGACAAATGGTCAAGTCATTGTCAGTGTATTCTGTACTTCTGATCTGTTATGATTTATCTCACCCGAATCATATAATCTGTAGTATTTTTCGGGCGATAATGCCTGCGTAGCTACGATGACATGGAGAGAACGCAAGGTGGGTTTGATATAGGTTGGTGAGTGGGAGTGGTTCGATTTCTCTCAGCTAAACAAAAAGCGTCTGTTCAAGGTTGATTAGCACATTGTAGTGGTTGTGACGTGGAATTCACTGTGGTGTGTGTGTGTGTGTGTGTGTGTGTGTGTGTGTGTGTGTGTGTGTGTGTGTGTGTGTGTGTGTGTGTGTGTGTGTGTGTGTGTGTGTGTGTGTGTGTGTGTGTGTGTGTGTGTGTGTGTGTGTGTGTGTGTGAATCTTTTGTATTTTTAATAATGATTTGTTTTTTTCTGAGTAACATGGTAATGATAGGACCGATTCAGGGTTTTCGAAAGGCAGGTAACAGGAGAGGATCATCTAGGACAGCCCTTTAATAACCACTCCCCTTCATACGCACATACAAAATAATACCATGTTAAGTGGCACCGTTTTGTACCTCGCGCATTCCACTTCGCATCTACCTACCTACCTACCTACCTATATACCCAATGCATCCCGATCAGTGACACTAACAGCGTCTTGTACCATGCCAAGAGGCATACAACATAAGAGAAATATTGCCACATGCAACCCTAGGTGGCCCAGGATATAGTCCAGGATAGCAGGTCCCTAGAATCAGCAGCAACAGCTGCAGATACAGAGATAAGCGGGGTGAAGTGGGGGACAGAGACAGCAACCACTGATACAAAGGTAAAGATGTGAAAGAGAGAGAGGGATTCGAGGAAGGGATATACTGAGCGATCAGATAAGGATGTGTGGAAGAAACTATCTATTCTAAATAAAAAAACTCCCTGTAGCTCATATAAAGTCATCTAGAGATAGTATGAATTTAATAACTAAACAAATATATATATATATATATATATATATATATATATATATATATATATATATATATATATATATATATATATATATTGTTACATAGCCTATGATTTCATCATCCTTTGTATAATTCTAACGTACAGTATGCTGCATGTTTGATCACGATTCGCCTCGTAGCTACCATAGTGACCAGGCTTGCGTGTTCTACCTCACTCCCCCCTTATAGTAGAGTAAGTCATTCTTTCTGTTGTTCAGAGCAGAAGTGACAACTCTTCGTCCTCTGTGCCCTCATTCGTGCGTCCTTCTTGTAAGTTGAATCAAGCTCTGCAGGCCCCCATATAATGAGCTCAGTCTCTGCATTAATTGCCACTTAGATCTACTCCTTATTTTGTTCACATCTCTATCCTCCCCTGTATAGTGTATTATTATTTTTGTGAGTGCTCAGGAAGTCTCCAGCCATCTAGCTGCTGTATAATTTGAGTATAAGTGTTGTTACCATTTTTCTTGTACTGCATGGCCTAAGGCGTTAATTCGTAGGCCTGGTAAGGTTTTTTGTGATTCATGTAGTGTTTTTAATGTCAGCCATTATTAAAAATATTTTGTATCTGTAATAAAATATCTTGCTTTAACTGAGCATTATCCGGTTTTCTCATTTATCAGGGCTGACTTAGATAAATTTCCTCTTGCTATATTCATGTTAATAGAGGCTATTGCGGTTAACCATATATGTAACCTGTTTTGCCATTACATTATCCTTATGAGTCCTGAATGTTTAGTTGTTAGTTTGAGCATTAAACTTTAACTTGTAATTTTACCTAACTTTTTTGTTTTGAACCTGGAACTTTGCGGAACAGTAGTGATTTTAGTACTCTCACTTGAAGTGTCCATTATCTCTCTCTGTTCCGTAACATAAATTTGGCGACCTCTTATCAGGATAATCAGGATATTATCATAAGGATATTGCTTGATATTTTGTGACTGTGATTTATTCATGATGTCTACTATTACTACTCTTGATGAAGCCAAAGATTTTTTGTCAAATGTGCAAACAGTGTGTGATGTAGAAAACAGAACAAAGAATGACCTTAAGCTTGTTGCTCAACAATTGGGAATTGCTATTCGCTCTCATCATTCTGAAGATCAAATTGTTGACATGATTAATAAAAGCTTGTTTAATGTAACTCCTCCAGATGAGCAAATGCAGATTGGAAAAAGCTAAGTTACAGCTAGCCTGCAGGAGGCTCGTACTAAGGAGGCTGAGTCTCAGGCTCGTATTCAAGAGGCTCAGGCACAAATTGAACTTGCTAGGATTCAGGCAGACCATGAGTATCGCATGAAACAAAGTGGAACTGGATCATCTAGCTCTGATGATTTTGATGTGGCTAAAAATGTAAAACTTGTCCCTCCTTTTAATGAATCTGATTTAACAAAGTATTCTCAGTTGTTTGAGAGGGTAGCTACAGGTTTTAACTGGCCCAAAAAGTATTGGCCAGTACTCCTTCAAAGTGTTCTCACCGGCAAAGCTCAAGTAACTTATGCATCTTTGCCTCAGGATCAATCTGATAATTATGATGTAGTTAAGAGCTTGACTCTTAAGGCCTATGAGCTTGTTCCTGAAGCCTTTAGAGTAAAATTTAGGACAACTTATAAGCAAGATAAGCAATCCCATGTTGAGTATGCAAAAATCAAAGAAGATCTTGTAGAGCAGTGGTTAAATTCTAAGAATGTAAATTCTGATTTTGATAAATTTAAGCAGATGATTTTGCTGGAGGACTTCAAAAGGTGTAGTTATAAAGATGTAAGCCTATATCTTGATGAGAAAAGAATAGATAATTTGTCTGATGCTGCAGTTTTAGCTGATGAATATGTTCTCACTCACAAGAAATATTCTAAAGAAAAAAGGAAAGCTGAGAGTAAGTACGTTGCCTCTACTCAGAGTACAGGTAACAGGAAAAAGAATAAAGATGATGTTTCTCAGGAAGTAAATACCAGCTTCACCTCTAGATTTCAGAAAAGTAAATGTACTTATTGTAGTAAGCTTGGTCATACTACGGAGAGATGTTTCAGGAGACAGCGTGATGTGAACAAAAAGGAGTCTTTAAATATTCAGTCAATTGGTCTAGTGTCCACCCTTGAGAGTTCCCAGAATTCTTTAACCGAGTTAACTGAACCTGCTTTGAGGGGTAACTTAAATTCTCATGATGAAGCTCCTCTTTTGAGCAGTAACGTGGGTGACACTCTCAAGAGTTCATGTGCTAATTTCCTGTCTGATGGTTTTGTCAGTCCTCTGGACAATAATGACAGGAAATCAGTTAAAATATATCGTGATACAGGTGCTTGCCAATCCCTTATGCTGACCAGTGTTCTAGGCTCTAATGTTAATTCCTCTGATGAAACTGTAATCTTACAAGGTGTAGGGAATAATTACTTCTCTGTCCCTCTGTGCAGAGTGAATTTAGAATCTGGTTTTGTTAATGGTTCCGTTATGGTTGAGTTGGTTGAGACACTCCCAATGTCAGGTGTAACTTTCTTACTTGGAAATGATATTGATGGAAGTCAAGTGTGTCCAGCTCCTCAGTTGTCTAGTGAACCAGTGACTGCGACCCAGGATTGTGATATCCCTGAGGTGTTCTCTGCATGTACTGTCACTAGGGCTAAGTCTAAAGTTACTGGTGACTTAGAGGATAATGATGATGATGATGTTATCCTAGCTGACACTTTTCTTGCTAATTTGGACCACTCACCAGATGAGGCAGTATCCCTTAGTGTTGATAATTTGTCTCGTCAAGAGTTGGTTGAGTTGCAGGTTGCTGACCCTGAGTTGAAAGGTCTAGCTAACTCTGCTTGCAGTGAGGAAGAGTCAGCTGGTGCTTCTACTTGTTATTATATAAAGTCAGGAGTACTTATGAGGAAGTGGAGACCCCCAACAGCATCAGCCGACTGTGAATGGGAGGTTGTACATCAAGTTGTCATCCCTCGTGTTTGTAGGCAGGATATCATTAGAGTGGCTCATGATTCCAATTTGGCAGGACACCTTGGAGTGAGGAAGACTGTGGCACGCATTTTGAAGCACTTCTACTGGCCATGTATCTTCAGAGATGTTTCCTGGTATTTTAAGTCTTGTCACACCTGTCAAGTTGTGGGGAAGTGTAATCAGACCGAAAAGGTTGCACCTCTAGTTCCCATTCCTCCTTTTGAGGCGCCATTCACCCGTGTGTTGGTGGATATTGTGGGTCCTCTTCCTAAGACTTCTGCAGGATTTTCTTCTGAGTTGACCCTGATTGATATGGCTACTCGTTATGCTGAAGCCATTCCACTTAGAAATATCTCTGCAAAGAACGTGGTTAAGGAAATGCTAGGGTTCTTCACAAAGTCTGGTCTGCCCAAGGAGGTACAGTCAGACCGGGGAAGTAATTTCATGTCAAATGTTTTCAAGCAGTCTCTGAAAGAGTTGGGCATCACCCAGATCACGTCTTCAGCTTACCATCCCCAGACCCAAGGAACGTTGGAGAGATATCATCAAACACTCAAATCGATGCTCAGGAAATACTGTTTGGAACATCAGAAAGACTGGGATAAAGGTCTTCCATTCGTTGTATTTGCCGTAAGAGAATCTCCAAATGAATCACTGGGCTTCTCACCCTTTGAACTACTGTTTGGCCATGAAGTAAGAGGACCCCTTAAGCTACTCAAGGAATGCTGGCTGTTGGAGGAAGATGACGTCAACCTGCTGGAGTATATGATGAAGTTCAAAGAACGACTGTCCACTGCTTTACAGCTGGCGAGAGAGAATCTACGAGCTGTTCAGAAGATGAACTCTTTGCATGACAAGAAGTCCAGGTTACGCCATTTTCAGCTAGGAGATCAGGTTTTGATTCTGCTACCAGTGCATGGGCAACCTCTTCAAGCCAAGTTTAGTGGTCCTTATTTCGTGGAGAAGAAACTCAGTGATGTCAACTATGTCATCACCACACCAGATCGTAGAAAGAACAAGCAACTTTGTCACATCAACATGCTAAAGTTATATCACAGGCGGGACGAAAATAACCCAGTCTGCACTGTAGCTGTTCCACCCGAGTCTGCAAGTGAAGTTCTCCCATGCAGTATGAGCCTGAGTGATAGTTTGGGGAAGAATCCTGATATCATGAATGATCTCCAGACTAAGCTTTCTCATTTAGCTCCCGAGGAAAGGCAGGAGTTTCGGCATTACTGCTGGAGTACCCGCAAGTGTTCCGTGCCACTCCAGGAAGAACCACTGTGTTGACGCATGATGTTGATGTTGGAGACGCAAAGCCAATTAAACTGCCTCCTTACCGTGTGAACCCAGTGATAGTTCCTCTCATTCAGAAGAAACTTGGCTACCTGTTGGACCACAAGATGATTGAGCCCTGTCAGAGCGAGTGTAGTTCTCCTGTCACTCTAGTCCCTAAGCCAGGTGGGTCACAGCGGCTTTGCATCGACCACAGACGTGTTAATCAGATAACCAAAACAGACACTTACCCTCTCCCTCGCGTGGAAGATTGCATAGACAAGATCGGAAAGGCTAGGTACATAAGTAAGTTTGATTTGTTAAAGGGATACTAGCAAGTACCTATGACTGAACGTGCTAGGGAGATCTCATGTTTTGTAACACTAGGAAAGACTTTTGCATGTTCAGTAATGCCATATGGTATGAAGAATGCACCAGCCACTTTTCAGAAGCTCATGAATGTTGTAACAGAGGGTTTGGTAGGGTGTGTTGTTTATATTGATGATGTATTAATCTTCAGTGACAACTGGAAAGATCACCTATGCCATGTCAGTAAATTTTTTGAGCGTTTGGTTCAGGCTAATCTTGTAGCTAATTCATCAAAGTGTGAGTTTGGTGAAGCTAAAGTTCAGTACCTTGGGTACGTAACTGGTGATGGACATGTTGCATCACCAGGAGCTAAGGTTCAGGTTATAAGTGATCTTCCCAGACTTAAAAGTAGGAAAGAGCTACAAAGATTGTTGGGAATGGTAGGTTATTACAGGAGATTTGTTCTTAACTTTTCAATTCTTGTATCAACACTTACAGACCTACTGAAAAAAGGAGTTAAATTTGTCTGGACCGATAACTGTGAGTCCTCTTTCAATAAACTTAAAGCTATCCTATTAAGTCAGCCAGTGCTCGCTACTCCAAATTTTGCAAAACCTTTTAAGATGGCTGTTGACGCAAGTGATACAGGAGCTGGGGCTGTTTTGCTGCAAGAGGATGATCAGGATATTGAACACCCTGTATCTTATTACAGTAAGAAGTTCACTCCACCTCAAAAGAACTACTCCACTATTGAGAAAGAGCTTTTGGCCTTGATTTTGAGTTTACAGCATTTTTCATTTTATTTGTCTTCTGGTTTTGACCCCATAGTCATTTATACCGATCATAACCCACTGAAACTGCTTAGTAAGTTTAAAGATAAAAATCAGAGATTGACAAGATGGAGTCTACTTCTTCAGGAGTATTCATTAGACATACAACATGTCAAGGGGAAAGAAAATGTTATTGCAGATTGCTTATCTAGACCTTAGACAGATTGTTTTAGAGTAATAAGAAATTTCCTTTGTAAATTTCTTTTTCTTTGTGGGGAGGTGTTACATAGCCTATGATTTCATCATCCTTTGTACAATTCTAACGTACAATATGCAGCATGTTTGATCATGATTCGCCTCGTGGCTTCCATAGTGACCAGGCTTGCGTGTTCTACCTCACTCTCCCCTTCTCCCCCTTATAGTAGAGTAAGTCGTTCTTTCTGTTGTTCAGAGCAGGAGTGTCAACTCTTCGTCCTCTGTGCCCTCATTTGCGCGTCCTTCTTGCAAGTTGAATCAAGCTCTGCCGGCCCCTATATAATGAGCTCAGTCTCTGCATTATTGCCACTTAGATCTACTCCTCATTTTGTTCTCATCTCTGTCCTCCCCTGTATAGTGTATTATTATTTTTGTGAGTGCTCAGGAAGTCTCCAGCCATCTAGCTGTTGTATAATTTGGGTATAAGTGTTGTTACCATTTTTCTTGTACTGTATGGCCTAAGGCGTTAATTCGTAGGCCTGGTAAGGTTTTTTGTGATTCATGTAGAGTTTTTAATGTCAGCCATTATTAATAATATTTTGTATCTGTAATAATATATCTTGCTTTAACTGAGCATTATCCGGTTTTCTTATTTATCAGGGCTGACTTAGATAAATTTGCTCTTGCTAAATTCATGTTAATAGAGGCTATTGCAGTTAACCATATATGTAACCTGTTTTGCCATTACATTATCCTTATGAGTCCTGAATGTTTAGTTGCTAGTTTGAGCATTAAACTTTAACTTGTAATTTTACCTAACTCTTTTGTTTTGAACCTGGAACTTTGCGGGACAGTAGTGATTTTAGTATTCTCACTTGAAATGTCCATTATCTCTCTCTGTTCCATAACAATATATATATATATATAGATATATATATATACAGTAGGTACCCACAGTACGTGAATTCAGAGTACGCGATCCTCATTGTAAGCGAAGACCAATTTTTTTCCGAATTTAGTGTATTCTTTAATAGTACGGGAATTGAACTCATTGTAGGCGAGACGGCAGTGAAGAGTGGCCCAAGTCCGGGGTTTACCCCGAGCACGCGACACTGCCACCTAAAGAAACGCCAAGCACCAGTGATGGAGAGTGGAGGCTTGTCGATGATGGAGCTCAGCTGGGTACTGTGTGCCAAAGTTAAATTCAAGGAAGAATTCAAGAACATAGAACACTGTCAGTTGTGAGTGGAGGAAGTGATGACTTCACATTCAAGGGTTTATGAACGAAGTGAGTGCATTAGCTAGTGAATGTGTCGAAAGTGCTGGTGACGAGAGTGGTGTGTCGGGTGGTGTGGCGGGTGGTGCAGGTGCACTCTAGGGTTCTGAAAAAATTCGCCATCAAGTCAATTCACTGTCAGACAATAATTAACTGTCTTTATTAATGACGACGAACTGTCTTGTTATTGTTGTGATGGTGAATTGACTTGACAGCGAATTCTCCCGAAACCCACGGTAGGTGCCTCACCCTGCCTCGGATCCCCTTCATACTTCCATTAAGCCTGTTGTCCCCTTGGGTTAAGGTGAGCAGCCATGTTCTTGTTGGTTTAGTTAAGCCGTACCCTTGTTGAATTAGTAAAGCCATAATCTTGTTGGTTTACTTTATCTTAGGTAATATGTCTTAGTTTCCCTGTACAGTACAATACTTAAATCTGAAAGAAGTCTCAAGGGTTGCCCATGGAGAGGGGTGCTGCCCATATGTAATTTTTCCCATATGTTTATGTATTCAGAGTACGAGAATTCCTAGTACGCGATGTCCTCTGCTGCCCATATACTCGCGTACTGTGGGTACCTAATATATATATATATATATATATATATATACATATATATATATATATATATATACTTAATAACTGAGTGGTGGACAGGGGAAGGACTTGCAGATATACGAGGTACAGTCTTAGATGGCACGGACCATGGGACCCCCTGTAGATATATGGGGTTCCATCGAAGTAATTAAAAAAGGTGGCACAAAAGTCACATCTCACTAGAGAAAATGTGTCAGGGAGGCGAGATTAATTACCATAATCTTCCCAGTCAGACATGAATTTTACTGTTAATGATTACACGGGCGTACTGTTGAATCATCGTCTAGTAAAGGTTCAACAGCACTGCCTCCTGTGCTTGCAGACAGTGCACCACCGAAAGTTCTTAGGCACTGTCTCAGCAAATTAGAGTCCGGGACATTAACTAACTGAAATCCATGAAGATCTACACATACCATATAAGAAGTCTCTCAGAAGATTACAAACGTGATACCTTAATGACCAATTTAGAAAACATTGTTTGGGATGTTGGTGGTCTGAGGTCCAAAGAAAAGAAGAATTAATCCAGCTCCAAGACAGCAACCGCCTATTTTACTACACAGGAAGGCAGATCAAAAACAAAAAAAAATTTCTAGGATTTCTAATTTAAAGAAATCTTGCACAGATATATATATATATATATATATATATATATATATATATATATATATAGAGAGAGAGAGAGAGAGAGAGAGAGATTAGTATAAATGATGTGATTTTTTTTTTTATGCGAGGAAGAAGGAACCAAAGGCCATGAGCCCGCAGTAACAGTTCCCTCCAAGAGAAAAACAAAATACAATAGAGAGCCAAATTCAAGATCCGATCATTTCGAGATGCCTGGACACACTGTGTTTGAAAGACTGGAGATCATAGGCAGCAGGAAATACAGACAGAGGGAGACAGTTCCAGAGCTGACCTGTTGCATAAATGAAAGACTGGGAGTAACGGTAAACTCTTGCATTAGAGAGTAGGACAGAAAAGGGATGAGAGTTTGCTGCCAGACGGGTGATACGCGCCCGTCGTAGAGGTGGAGGAATGCAAGCAGACAATTCAGAGGAGCATCGACCATTACAGTAGCGATAGAAAAGAGATAAAGATGCAACAGTGCGGCAAAGAGACAGAGGTTGAAGGGAGTCAGTAAGAGGAGGAGAGTTAATGGGACGAAAAGCCTTTGACTCCACCCAGTTGAGAAGAGCTGTATGTGGGGAGCCTCCCCACACATGAGAGTCGTACTCCTCACAGGGGCGGATAAACCCCATGTATAGAGTCAACAATTGTGCAGGGTTAAAGAAAGAGCGGAGTTGGCTTAGCATACCCAATCTCTTGGAAGCAGATTTTACAAGAGATGTAATATGATCTTCCCAAGATAAGTTCCGAGTAAATGAAACCCCAAGCATGTTCAAGGATGATGCAGGATTAAGCTGAATATTATTAAACATTAGTGGGTATACCTGTGGAAGATTTTGTCGGGTTGATAGGTGTAAGAACTGAGCCTTAGATGCATTAAAAACAACCATATTATTTTTACCCCAGTCAGAGATACGAGCCAAGTCAGACATTAGGTGTGCCATAGCCTCATCCCTTGTTTGTTGAAGTAACTGTTGAGATGGGCGTTGCGGGAACCGAATGGAAAGGTGAAGGGTGGAGTCATCACCGTATGAGTGGATAGGGTTAGATGTACAGCTTAGAAGATCATTGATGAATAAAAGGAAGAGAGTTGGTGATAGGACAGAGCCCTGAGGAACACCACTGTTGATAGATCTAGGAGAAGAACGGTGGCCGTCTACAACAGCGGCTATAGAACGACCAGAAAGGAAGCTAGCGATGAAGGCACAGATAGAAGGATAGAAACCGTAGGAGGGCAGTTTGGAAATTAAAGATTTATGCCAGACTTGATCGAAAGCCTTTGAGATGTCAAGTGCAATGGCAAAGCTTTCGCCAAAGTGCCGAAAGGAGGATGACCATTAGTTTGAAAGGTAGGTGAGAAGATCGCCAGTAGAGCGTCCCTGACGGAACCCGTACTGACGATCGGAAAGAAGGTTGTGATAGGAAAGATGCCTTAAAATTTTTCTATTGAGAATTGACTCGAAAACTTTCGAAATACAGGACGTTAAAGCAATTGGACGATAGTTGGAGGGTTGGGAGTGGTCACCCTTCTTTGGGACTGGCTGAATGAGAGCAAACTTTCAGCAAGAAGGAAAGGTACAAGTTGACAGACAAAGGCGAAAGAGTTTGCCTAGGCAGGGTGTAAGCACAGAAACACAGTTCTTGAGAACAACAGGAGGGACCCCATCAGGCCCATATGCCTTGTTAGTACTGAGGCCAGTGATGGCAGAAAATACATCCACTGAAGAAATTTTAATGTCAGCCATGAGGAAGTCAGAGGGGGGAAGTGATGGAGGAACAGCACCGGAATCATCTAAGGTGGAATTGGAGGAGAAAGTCTGTGCGAAGAGATCTGCTTTATCAGTAGAAGAAATAGCTACAGAACCATCAGAGTAGAAAAGAGGAGGGAAGGATGATGAGGTAAAGTTGTTAGAAAGATTTTTGGCAAGGTGCCGGAAGGAGCGGGAAGAATTCGAGTTGGAGAGTTGAGAGCATTTAGTATGGATGAATTTATTTTTGTAGAGCGTAGAACAGACTTAGCACGATTCCGGGCAGAAACTTAAAGATGATGTGATTCAGGGGTGAGTTGGCTCCGGTACCTTTTGTAGGCCCTCTCCTTGTTGTGGACAGCATTAGAACAAGCGTGATTAAACCAAGGCTTTCTTGCGTTAGTCAGAGGATATGAGAAAGGAATGTATGCTTCCATGCCCGAGAAAATAACCTCCGTAATGTGCAAGGCACACTCAGATGGCTCCCGGCCATGGAAGCAATAATCATTCCAGGGAAAATCAAAGAAGTACTGCCTGAGGGCCTCCCAGTCCGCGGCTCCAAAATGCCACAGATGACGTTTCCCTGGAGGGTCCACAGGCCGTACCGGAGTGATAGGACAGGTTAAGGTAATAAGGTTGTGATCGGAGGAGCCCAACGGAGAGAAAAGATTAACAGAGTAAGCAGAAGGATTAGTTGTGAGGACGAGGTCAAGTATGTTGGAGCTCTCTCCAAGGCGGTCAGGGATACGGGTAGGGTGCTGTACAAGCTGCTCTAGGTCATTAAGGATAGAAAAGATGTAGGCTATTTCAGTACAACGTGTGACTAAAGGTAAAAGAGAAAACAGCATCGTTTGTCCTACAATAAAGCAAGGGAAATTATTGTACCTGCTGTTTCCATCACCTATAAAAGTATATCCTATAAGAAACCTGAATTATGATCTCTATTTCAAACACGAAGCTTGCAACAAAAACTTATAATATTGATGATGGGGATAGTCATGATTGACGATGATGGTGATGAAGATTATTATTATTATTAGCTGTGGTAGCAGTTGTAGTAGTATTAGTAGTTGTTACTGTAGTGGTGGTGTTAGCAGTAGTAGAAGTAGTAGTAGTAGTAGTAGTAGTAGTAGTAGTAGAAGTAATGACAATCGGAGATGATTTAGTAATTGTGGTAGCAATATTACCAATATTGACATAACCATTATCATTGCTATAGGTATAATAATAGCAGCAACAGCAGTTATATTAGCATTAGGAATCATACCATCACTGGTACTGTTTAGGACCATATAGTCATTATCATTAATACCGTAATGCACCCCTTCTCCCGCCGTTGGGACGCATGCCAAGCCTTCGCCTACTTTAAGCTTAATGACACTCCCACAATATTTACGTAAAGAAAATTGCCAATAATAGGCTGTAAGGTTGTGTTCTTAAACGCTGCAGTCAGGTATTAAGCAACACACGTTTGTTAACATGTGTTTCCTAACGATCCCTTGGTTGTTATGAAAGAGTAGTTTGGAGTGAATTAGTTGCGCAGTTTACATGGGGGTTTATGATGAATGTTAAAGAGATTATCATTAACGGGCTCCAATAAAAGAAAGACCGACATGGCTTATTTCTGTCTGATTGTGTGCAATACAACCTAATAACACGGCAGCTGCAGCAACATGATGCAAGAGTCAACAAGATACTGATTATATTTCATCTGCGTCCCTGGCAGACCAGATGATTTTTTTTTTTTTTAGTCAAGATCATTCGTTATTAATATTTCAGCCAAACAACATGACGTCAAACATAACCAATTAGGTACAGTAGGCATCAAAAATCCTGTCGCCGCACATGTTTTTGTTCATGCACTTTGAAAATCAGTGTGATGAATCTGCAGCAACCG
The DNA here is from genome assembly GCF_032717465.1 of Coenobita brevimanus. NCBI lineage: Eukaryota > Metazoa > Arthropoda > Malacostraca > Decapoda > Coenobitidae > Coenobita > Coenobita brevimanus. Next base: position 26,880,026 of record NC_136977.1, read on the forward strand.
ACAATGACGACTTCCCATCGCCTCGGCCCAATATCAAACGGTATGCGTTGTTTGTTGCATGTCCACCATACTGCTTTTCAAATTCCGTGGAGAGAGAGAGAGAGAGAGGTGGGGGGGTATGATAGGCAACAGTACTTTTGATGCCGATTGTATTCATCTGGAGAGTCTGACTGTCTGTGATAAGACTAGGTAAATTCTGACATCTACAAAAACAAGGCAGAATACTACCATATTATAAGCAGGAACATATCAGTAGCTAAAGACGCATAGCAAAGAACAGCAATATAAAATTAAAGATGATAAAGGCATTAACATCATCTTACTTATGAATTTGAGAGAGAGAGAGAGAGAGAGAGAGAGAGAGAGAGAGAGAGAGAGAGAGAGAGAGAGAGAGAGAGAGAGAGAGAGAGAGAGAAAAAGATGGTTAACGTAACCAGAAAACCATCATAACTTACCAGTATCATTATCATCGTCATCATAACCAAATCCTCATAATCAATAACTGCTTCCCTCACCACATAAGCACCACTCTACACCACACCCATGAGAGCCCGTAGCACCACCAACACCATCACATCCTCAAAAACACACTGTCACCACTAACACCATATCACAAGAAACTACATCACCACCATACTAATACACATCAAACCATAACACATACACCAGCAGTCCACCCCTCAAAAACCAACACCCCTACCACACACCAAAGCACCACCACACCACAGCATCCACACCACATCACACCGAACCATTATCAGTTCACACCACATCAAAATACGCCACTACGCCACACCATCACCAACCACACCACACCACCATCAAACAACTACAAACCACACCACACCACACCATAAATCACAAACTTCAATATACCACCACACTAAAGATTACCATACACCACACCATCCCACCTAAGCTATCATCAATGAAAGGGCAGGTAGGAACACGATATTATTGCTGCCGCCCCACTCTCTTAATCGATTTTGTTTTGTTTTAATCCTGCAGGATCTGTTTTTAGGTTTAGGCCAGATAATACACGGTCTTATTTCACTCAATATAGGTTCAATGTGCTACCTTCAAGTTTTATCTCTTTTTTCTGTTGGACGTCTTTACCTATTCTTTATCCACTTCCTTTTATAATTCCACCCTGCCACCGTCTTGTGATAATTTTCCTGCATCTGCTCTTAAGCATGAGAGTTCTCGGGCTCATGTCTTCATCTGTTGTTCTACTGTATTCTTTCCAATGTCTTATCCAGACATGGGGTCTATTACTAGGTTTCTATTACTATTACTATTAATTTCAGTTGCTCTCTATTATATTACTATTATAATTATTTTAGTGGTCATCTATTACTATTACTATTACTGTTATTTGGTCATCTATTAGTATTACTATTAATATATTATTTATGATAACGTATTAATTAAATTGAAAATGATTTTTATTTTCATTATCGTTGGGAGGCTGTTCCACTGAATGCACAAGTGTGTCTAGATCACCTGATGGCCTGTTGACCACTGTCCATTCTGCACGGTCTCCTATGGTGTACCTGCGGCTTGGAAAGCAGCCAACAGGTAACTAAGGTGAGAAGGCTGTTTTTATTGCTTATGGCAAACGGTATTAAAGATGTGTCTGTAATGGGAATGTAATATACAGTTATCTATTACTCTGCCTTCTATTACTATTACAATTACTATTACAGCCAGGAACTTGTGATCTATTACTATTACTATTACTTTGAAAACCCTGTAATAGTCTATTATTATTACTATTACATATTACTATTACCCCATGTCTGGTCTTATCATCTTATTTAGGGAACATGATGGTACCGCTGAAGCCTTTGGTTCTAACCTGCAGCAGGAAATCACACACAACACCCCCTCCACACACACACACTACAGACACAATTTGTTTCATTTGTATCCTGAATGTCTTTGTCTAGTATTTATTGTTCTTGTCGCAGTCAGATTATTATATTTCGCAGCATCTATTCCTTACTGGTGCTTGATGTTACTTCGTCTTAGGGTCACTTGATTTGCGCTTCCTTAATGAGAGCTAGGTTTTTATCAATTTTATGGTTAATTTTTGTTACCTCTACATGATTTTAGTCCGCAGCATCTAATTACACGCATTCAAGCTCACTCTGTACAGGGACAGTTTGTCCCTCGGTCTTGTGGACGACTTAATCCACCGCTTTACTTTATTTTTGCCACTTTTTAATGTTTTAATTCACCGTGGACAGATATAACCTTCATTGCCTGTTCATTCTCAGTAGGCTCTTGCACACTGAAAATCCATTTCGCAGCTGCAAGAATAAAATGTAGAAAGACGACACCGCAGTAACTGTGCTAAGCACAGAAAGGTAGGAACCATCCCGCTAATTCGGGGTGATAACCACCACGTACGGTATCCCTTACCCTTCCAGCAAAATTATGTTTTTATAATATATTCTTGATGGTGCTGGAGAGGTGGACCTTCCCGCTGTGGCACCAATATTGGCGGGTGGCTACGCTACCAATTTATGCAAATGCCCACAACTCCTTCCTTATCCCCCGCAAGGGACTGGTGGGGTGGAGGAGGGGGGGCAACTCCAGCCAGTAGTTTACCGAGTTTACATTTACATGAACCTGGTGTTACAGCTGCAACTCTTACTAGTATATTCTTGATATTGCCACACTATTTCTCGTGTCCCAGGAAAGGTCTATCATACTACAGCAGTGTGGTTAAGCAGTGTCCAATGACCCCTTCATACAGGGACGTCGTTTTTATATTACTTACTATCTCCAGTCGACATTATTCAGCTTGGAGGACATTTTTCTAATTAGAGGGGTTCAATACAACATTCACTGACCCCTGCAGTAACAGCGATTCTCTTAAGCTGATTATCATCGTCTGGTAACAACAAAAAGTACAAAAGTACGTCATCGCACTGGAAGGGTTCATGGATACTTTTCATAAGCCCTCCAATATTTAAAAAAATAATCACACTCTTTCACTACGTTGTGTGTCTCCCAGGATGAACATAGTCGTTTGGAAGTGGCAAGAATAAAGTCAAAACAACACATTATCGTTCAGAGAGGAGTTTCAGCCAAACGAGAAAGACATCAAAACTGGAAATGAGTAGAATAGTATGACAGTGGCATGAATTGAATAAAAACCAAGATGACATCGCACTTTGAATGCAAATCACCTCATTACGATGACATAATTGTTGCTACCACAAGACGATTTCATTCAGCTGCGAAGAGACCTTTTGTTATGATGGGAATAGAACTAGCTTTCCTTTGCCCCTACACCGCTAAGACGATTTAAAACTGATTATATTCCCCGTTCAGCAATGGTAAAAATGAAGGAAAAACAAAGGCGTCACAGTGCAGAGGAAAGGTAATGTTGTGGTTTAAGAATGAGTGCTCTGAATTGGACGTGATACTAAAACTCTGAAGATGAGTATAATGGGAGAGACAGTGTTGGCAGGGTTTGTGGGTCGGAACGGAACCAGTCAGAAGGTGCAGGATAGTTACCATTTTTCCTGAGAATGCAGGGTAACTGGCACCATAATATAGTGGCCTGCCTAAGAAGTGAAAAGTTCTAGAGTTTCTAAAAACTGAAATTAAGAAGTCTGTCCTTAGAATTCAGTCCTCAGGGTTTAATAATGTTACCGTTTTACACATAAATGAAGACAGAAATTAGTGAAAATTTAATTCTTTACCCTATACGATTTTTCTCAGCTGAATATAGTCGTTCGACGTTACGGTGCAAAGTCCGAGGCAGCAAAATATAGTAGTTAGTGTCCTACCTAGAAATAAAGGTCCTGGGATTCCTTACGTCTGAATGATATAGTCCTGTTTTTTTATGTTGAGCGAGGGAAGAATACTAATGCTACCGTTGTATGTAAAAATTGAAAATACTGATAAAATAGTATGCACCAACATTAAAATGGTTGCATCTTTAGTTTTCTTAGCACTAAATGATGTTATCCAGCTGAACAACGACCTTTCACTCACCTGTACAATATCGTCTTACCAGAAAGTGCAGAATCAGAGGAGCACAATAGAGATGTAGTTTCCTGCCGAGATGTAAAGGTTGTTTGGGTTTCTCTCATATAAATAAAATGGTCCTACCTCAGATTGCCGTCATGGAAATGTAATATTACTGTTTTACACACAAAGTCTGAAATGAGACACAGATCAGCAAGAAGGTATCATCTGTAATGTCTACTTTTCCCTGCTGGGATTACTATCAGTTGAATATAATTGTCTTAGTTTACAATGCAGAATTTGGAAACGACAAAATTACTATCCGAAACCAGTAAGGATTACCCGTTTGACCGCTAGTATTTCTCTCAAATGCAAATAATCATCATCGATTGAAGATAAGATCTTACACTGAAATAGAGACACAAATGACTAAAAATATGCAGTTTTACCCTTATTATATATAGTAATTTCAGCTGAAGAAAATTATCGTGGGTTAGCAAACTGAATCTGGGAAATTAAATTAAGATGGTATCCACCATAGGCAAAAGGAAAATAACAAAACATCTTTTTAAAAGCAAGAAAACTCGCTAAGTGCTAATACTTATCTCAGCTAAATAAAATCGCAGTGGGTTTGCCTGAATAGAATACCTGGGTAATCCCAGAGAAGCGAAAAAGTTAGTGGAGGTAATTCATACCAAATATGTTGACTAATCATCTGGTGTCAAAAATAATAGCATACCATAGTGCGTCCACAGTAGCGAAAAGTTTAATTGTGTGTGTTTTTAACCTTTTCGCTGTTAGCAATTTCTTCCAGTAAATAAAATATACTGCTGTTAGCCTAAAAAAAAAAAAAGTGCGTTTATAGGAGCCATTAAAAAAAAAAATTGAAAGCAGTATGGATTGCGAAAACCGGCGACACATGGATGAAAATGCAGGTATAGACAACCTAGATAAATTGGTCAGGTAAGAGAGAAAAAAAAAAGAGTAATTACAATGAAGTGTTTATAAAACACGACACTGAAAGCAAACTAAAACGAATGAAGGTGTCTGGGGGCGAGGTGAATATGTCTAACGCAGCCCGGTGGTAACAAGTTAAAAAAAAAAAAAAAAAAAAAAAAAAGATTCGTATTGAAGTCGTAATAAACGCGATATCGAAAGAAATCGGAAACCGTGGCTAAGCTTATTAAAGTACTATGGTAGCAGCAACAATAATGAAAACACCTATGTGCTGAAGTTGTTTGAAAAAAAAAATGTATTAGATGCAGAATGGGAAGCAAGGTAGTGTCCGAGTTAGATGAAACACTGTGATATTGGTAACAAGAATATTGAGAAGGTCTTCATTCTGAAAAATACTGGAAGCCATATGGAATGAAAGCAAAAGCTGAGGTGAAACTGTGATAAGAATACAAAGCTAATCTGGTTGATGCAAGTGTAAACTATGAAGAAAATTATGGTAGTGATATACTAAAAAAAAATGTTCGAAGCGCAATGAAATGAGTAATGGAGGTTGATGAGAAGCCTAGTTTTGTGATATAATATTACCAAAAAAAAAAAAAAAAAAGATAAAAAAATCGTTGTATACAAATGCTAAAAAAGTTACATTGCAAACCGAGTTGAATGAGATGTGGAGGTTATGGACAAAATGAATGAGATGGTCTGATAGTAGCAGGAATACTATTAAAAAAAAAAAAAAAAATCATTGCACTGAATCGGGGAATCAGCGACAAGAGTGTAGGTAACAGCATGACTGAAGGAAATCTCAAAGAAGTCCTCAGGTAACAGTTATCTCATTTTCTGTACTATTTCTTAGCTCTATCTTTAGCCATAAGCCCCAGGTTCTTTTGTTATCATTTTTTATATCCTGTTATTTCGAGTGTAGCTACATTTTTCCGTGTTTTCCGGCAAAGGAATTTAATAGTCGGGTTTAGCCTTTTGTTGCCAACATCATTCTTGGATGTTTCATCCATTCTCAACTGAGATGACTTTATTCAGCAGGGAGAAGCCTTATATAGTTAGTGATTTAAAAGTCCCCATAACCGTTTTAATGAGATGATATAAAACTCAACCACTGATGCTTTTATGCAACCGAGAAAGAAAGCTACAGAAAAACAGAACATGGGTTGTGAGGCACTTTCTAATACTGGAGTGGTATAGTGATTACCGTATTCAGCTTGCGATTGGAAGAACCCTAGTTTGATTTTAAGGCCCTTCAGATTCTTGTATAAAGTTTGCTTACGCCTTGCCTTTGTTGAACTCGGCAGTAGCCAACATGTGGAAACCTCAGCTTGATTACTGAGCGTCGTCTTCTGAGGGAGTATCGTATGGCTTAATGACCCTCGTGTGGTCGACAGGCATAAACCTAAGGCTCTCTCTTTACATTTTTTAAAATTCTGAACATTAAAAAAAAAAAAAAAGAAACGGAAGCAATTTCGTCGGTAATCAATAAAAACTGATAAGAACTTCCATAACTGTATAAACGTTGAAAATTCGTATTTTTGACTAATAATTCCTACCTCTGATGATGATAATAAAAAATAGAAAATAATGATGATGACAGTCATAATAATAATAATAATAATAGTTTTAGTAGTACTAGTGGTAGTAGTTGTAGTAACTAGAACACCATAAGTTTTCCAAGGAAAATATTGATAAAGAAAAACTTTCCACAATCACTACCTGCTAGATATAGAGGGATCTTAAGGTCAAGGCCACTGATCTTGTGCATGTCACATAAGGTCATCACATTCTATAAGTCCAAGTTTACTGGCTCTAGCTTAAAGCCTTTACTGAAAATCATGTTACATCCAGAATATCCGGAAAAGTCCCAATTTTTTATGCCAGGCTTTCTCAGAGAATAATCAAATGATTGAAGCCATACTCATTCCCGCCATGCGGCAGTCTTAAGGCAATATGTAGTAAAATTTCAGCCTGGTATCTTAAGCCATTTCTAAGATGCCCTTACTTAACCCGCCACATGCCAGCTATTTTTAGCCCTATGGGTCACCTCCATGCCGGCCATTTTTTGACCTTTTTTTTTTGGCTAAAATGATAGATATAGATGTGAAAACAATGTATTTCACCATTAAAATGCTCACCGAAGCTCAGAAATGGGCTTTATTGAATCCTGCATACTCGTATACAGGTATAGCCGCTCCCTCACGCTCACCACGTAGATAAGAGAAAGCAGATTTCTATGTAAGGTATCCTCAAGTATTTATGCTGGGAAGGTAGAGCAATATTCAGTACACTTTTCTGATTACTTATTACTTCAACATTTATCACAATTTGCGTGTCTTTCTCACTGTGAATGCATTATCTTGCACTTACTTGAAGATAGGTACAATGTGATTTCATTTTGTACAGTCCTGGCACTTACAGGAAGGTATTTAAAACTTGACTTCACTAATTATAGTCCTTACACTTACAGGAAAATATTTACAACTTACACTTACAGGAAAATATTTACAAAATGCCTTCCCTATGTATAGCACTGGGTGAGGCACAGAGGCAGAGTGAGGCAGAGTGAGTGTGAGGGGGGGAGTAAGTGAGTGTATGGCCTTGACAGCCTGAGGGATGTTAGAGGAACAGTTACCATACGTACCTGCCAATTTTTACCAGCGAATCTTGAAAAATGCAGTCATAGTGAATTTATTTTAATATAACTGTTTTGAAACGGCACTGGCACTGGCTGCGGAATTATGCCAGATCGTTTGAAAATGGCACTGGCACGCGACGGGTTAATCCGTTATTTTACAATATGAATATTATCCAGTGATCTGGTGGATGGATTACCATCAAATTTAGCCAGAAGCTGCCAGCTGAGTGATTAACCTGATAAAGCTTGAATCATTAACCTTTTAAGCAGAAAGAATAGTAAGAATACTGACAGAAACAAGAAAATTTCCAACACGGATGTGAGAAGTTTTAATAGTAATAAAATAATAATAATAATAATAATAATAATAATAATAATGAAAACAATAATAATTATTATTATAATAATTATTATCATCACCATCAATATAATAATCATAACACCGTAATAATAGTATCAACTACCTATAGATTTATCTATCTATATCCTTCAGTTTTTATCTGCCTTTATCTTTGTGCACCTGTCTCTGTTTTTCCATACAGGTGACTATATTGTCAGCATAAATATAATGATTAAAGAAGGTATGGAAATAATATGACTATTTATTTTTTACTGCAGATTTACGAAAGACATAATATTGTGAACATTCTGATATTTCTTGAGTCCTGAGAATAGCAAATAGCAGTCTTCCAAGAGCTATCTTCCACATCTGAGAGTAAGTATGCAGTGTAAGCAATCCGAGGATAGGGTATCAAAATTATCTCCAGCATCACCAGATCTGCACGCACTGGAAGAAATTAGGGGATACGCTTTCAAAATTACCTTTCTCATCTCTGCATACGCTTGTAATGGAAGTAATTGAGCCGTCTGGGAATTAAGATACACAGAGATTAGCCTACGACTTTTTGCTGGAGAGACAGAGAGTGGGGGGTATTTCCGTTGGCCAGGAAGATATCGTTGCAGCTCTTACCCACCGGCTTGTTTTACACATTACCTATGTAGTATGATATTGTTGCAATACCTATGTAGTATGTAGCATGTTAAATGAAGGAAAATATACATCGCATGCGAGAGAATTTTAACCCCTTCAGCTAGTGGACATGCTTTTTGTTCTGGCAACTGAACAGACAATTTGATACAGAGTTGGGGAAGCACCTCCTAGTGAAGGGGTTAATGAAGCATATGACGTGCTCTAATTCAAAGAACTAATATTATTTTGCATATTATCGACCTCTCTGGTCCAATGACGTAATTTATGTTTTTCTTCCTACTATCAGAGGACATTATTCAGCTGTATGGAAGATTTCTTATAGTGATGGTTATAATAAGGGATATATCTACTTCCATGTTGGAAAAGACTCTCCTAATCTTAATAAAATCATCTGATGGTGACAGGAATAAACTTTAGAAATGCGTCATTCTAGTGAAAGGGTTAATTCGTACAAGAGGATATTTATATGTAATATGCAAAGTAAATCGTTGAGGGAGAAGTGCTACGGAACCTCCCCTTTTAGCGAAACAAAAAATTAAGCAGAGATCACGGTTGCGATCTTCTGAGATTGGTGTTGGCATGTAAATATTTTCTGTGAGATGCCTCGCTTGATTTACCCATATCGTCCATCCAAGCAAGGTACGGACGGGGAGAAGAGGAGAGGAGAGAAGGGAAAGAGGATGGGAGGGGAATGGAGGGAAGAGTGAATGGAGGTAAACTTAGCCAATAGGGGGAAGGAGAGAAGGGAGTGAACTCAGGGAATAGAGGGAAAGAGAGAAGGGAGGTGAACTCGGGGAATGGGGAGAAAGAGGGAAGGGAGGTGAACTCGGGGAACTGATGGAAAAAGGTTAGGGAGTCGAACTTGGGGAATCGAGAAACGCGTGAATCTGGAGAAGAGTGAACAGGAGTGAAGGAGGGGCTAGCAGAGGAGATGAGGAGAAAGAAGGGGTGGAGAGAAGGAATAAGATCACAGGGGAGAAGAGTAGAGAGGAGAGAAAAGGAAAAGAAAGTATACGCGAGAGGAAAAGGGCAGGAGTTAAGTCGAGTGAAATGGAACGCGAGGAAAGCAAAAGATGAGAAATATCAGGGGATTCTCCCGGTTGATGATTTCGTTTTGGGTACTTCATTCTCATTTTCCTCTGGCCAACTCCTGGCAGGTTTACTCACTTTTATTTAAACATTTCGTAAATGATGAGGTTAATAAAAGAAGAGGTAAAGTGGGAAGGAGGAAGAGGCGAGAGTAGAGGAGAAGAAAAGGAAGAGGAAAGAAACAGAAGACGATTAGGAGAGGATACACATAACAAGACTAATAAAAGAAGAGTTGAGGATATGAGAGAACAGGACGAAAAAGATAGGAATGCAGAGAGAAGAGCTGAGGAGAGAAAAGATAGAATAAATAATCCATACCTCAGCCCAAAGTACCAGGGAGACGAGGGGAAAGAGGATAAGAGAAAAAAGATAGGAGAGCTAAGGCAAAACATGAAGTGAGGGAAGATGGGAAAAAAGACGGCAGAGGAAAAAAGAGAAAGGACAAGGGGAGAGGAGAGAGGAAAAAAAGACGAGAGGGACAAAAAAGGTGAGAAGAAGAAGGAAAAGAAATGGAAACAATTTTTATTTATTTTTTAATAAAACAGTCGAAGGAAAAAAAAATGAGTAAAAAAAATAATAATAATCCATACCCCACATTACTGGTGTCCTCCATTCATAAAATATCTATAACAGTTGGACTTGAATAGCTATAGGTCGAAGTTTGGGGGGAAAGAACTCCAGGGAAGCGAGTTTCAGAGAGATGCAGTTCAGGGAATGAAAGAATTCTGATTGGAAGAAGTTCTGCAATATGGCTGTGTGACATTCCAGTTAGTGGTAGGTGGTGGCGACCATCATCCACTCACTTGATGTAGTGCTGCCTACTTCTTCCTTAGCCTTTATCATTCTTTTTCTGTGCCTGCCCTCCTCTCTTCCTATTTCTCCCATCTTTCCTGTCACTACTTGTTGCTTTTCTTTCCGTTACAGGTGGCTTTACATTGAGTGACAAGCCAAATGGTTTCCTGTAAGCCAAGAAACCATTTACAACGCTGGGTGGTAACCATATAACCAATCCATACGTGCTCCCTACGTGTTAACAAGTGGGTTGGTGGAGGGTTAGTGCCCCTCCCTGTAAAAAAAATAACTCAGAGTCAAGTGGCCACCCCTTACGGGATTATGGCGTCTGGCAATAGATAGATAGATAGAGACATTCCAGTCATGAGCGCTACCAGATGCCCATGTAGCACGAGCGAAGGCATGGACGCAACTTCCTCTGAGCATTTGCCATAAAAGTATCTGTAAAACAATGCAAGGAAGGCAACATTCCTTCTTACTAGTAGGGAAGGTAGTTTAGTTATAATAGCAGGGGAGGCAACATTCCTTCGTACTTGTAGAGGAGGTAGTTTAGTTATAATAGCAGGGGAGGCAACATTCCTTCTTAATTGTAAGGGAGGTAGTTTAGTTATAATAGCAGGGTTATTAATAATTCCAACAGCTTTGTTCTGAATTTTGTCTAGCCGTTATAGTGCAACCTCTCCACATCCATTCCACAAGGGTAGGCAATATTCACACTGAGAGCGCACGTCATATAAATTATAGCTAACTGCTCGTCATTGAAGATGGAAAGGAAGAGTTGGAGAGCATATGAAATGAACAGTTCCAAACAATATAGGTGGATTTTTTTGTATACAAAATGTAAGAGAAAAGAGGAGAAAAAATAAGAAGAACGGTATGAGAAGGAACGGAGAGCGTATCTAAGGTGAGGAGAGAGAAAAAGTGAAAAGTCAAGAGGAGAAAAAGAATAGCGCAGGATATCAACAAGTAAACTCCAATTATACAGGAGAGGAGAGAAGAGGAAGGATAAGGAAATAAAAGAAGAAAAGAGATGAGATGCGACAAAAGAGAAGAGACGGGAGGAAGAGAAAGAATAGAGAATATACGAACTGCTCAAGATACTCTCAACACTCGCAAGCAGCCAGGTGGATTTCCTTGGCCAATAAAACAGTGGTGGACTCGAAATGAGGAGGGAGATAGCGGGGCTACCGTTAATGTATCTTCCCTCTCCTCTCCCTCCCTTGATAAGGAACTACAGCGGAGATGTGTGAGACACGGTGACGTGAACTCAGGGTACTGTATCTAAGATGAAGAGTAGGAGAGCTAGGGGCTGTTTCAGCTCAGTGCAATCGGGTGTCGAGGTAATTTTGTCTAGTCATGGTTGCAGATCTGTTTAAGCCATTTGCTGTTAGACTACGAGTATCTTTCAAGAAAACAGAATCGTCGGTCTCGATGCATTTAATACTTTGACAGTCTGGGTTTCTCTAGCTTTAAAATTCGTCTGTCTAGATACTTTTCATCATTCAACTACTCGGATTTTCCTCAGGTGAACAAAGTGGTCTGGTGATTGCCTGGGTAAACTACGGGAGATATATGTGAGATATTGTTAAAACTGTAGGCAACGTTGGGCAGAGGGAGTGCTAGGATTTCTCTCAGCTGACAAAAACCGTCCCTTTAGATATTTATTGGTGTAAGTGGTAGTTGCTGATTGTACTTAATCTAACCCTTCAGTTACACAAAACTGTCTGTCGAGGTAATTTTAGTCCTTTGCCTGCGAAGGGTTTTCAGGTAACAAAATCGTTCAGTCATTGTCAGTGTATTCTGTACTTCTGATCTGTTATGATTTATCTCACCCGAATCAAATAATCTGTAGTATTTTTTGGGCGATAATGCCTGTGTAGCTACGATGACATGCAGAGAACGCAAGGTGGGTTTAATAAAGGTTGGTGAGTGGGAGTGGTTCAATTTCTCTCAGCTAAACAAAAAGCCTCTTTTCAAGGTTGATTAGCACATTGTAGTGGTTGTGACATGGAATATACTCTCTCTCTCACTGTGTGTGTGTGTGTGTGTGTGTGTGTGTGTGTGTGTGTATGATTCTTTTGTATTTTTTATTGGCGATATTTTTTTCTTTTGGGTTACGTAGTAATGATAACACCGATTAAGGACTTTCGAAGGGACGGTATCAGAAGGGGATCATCTGGTGTAGCCCTTTTATACTCCCCTCCCCTCACACACATACAAAATAATACCATGTCAAGTAGCACCGTTCCATACCTTACGCGTTCCACGTGGCATTTACCTACCTACATCTCTTCCAACATACCCAAATCACCCCTATCAGTCACACTAACAGCCTGTTCTACTACGTCAAAGAGCATAAAACACAAGGAAAGATTGCCATAGATAGCCCGAGATTTCTCGGGATATAGTCCAAGGACTCAGGACCTAGGCATCAACAGACGGAAAGATAAAGAGGGTATGATGTGGATAGAGACAGGAACCAAAGATCCAAAGCAAAAGTTGAGAAGACAGATGGGGATTAGAGACTGAAGGGCTCTATTAAGTGATTAGATAAGTATGTGAGGTTGAATCTCACTGTTCTAAAGAGAAAAAGTCCCTCCAAGTCGTATACAGTCATCTAGAGATAGTAATAAATAAATAAATTATATATATATATATATATATATATATATATATATATATATATATATATATATATATATATATATATATATATATATAGGTAAATGCCACGTGGAACGCGTAAGGTATGGAACGGTGCTACTTGACATTGTATTATTTTGTATGTGTATGAGGGGAGGGGAGTATAAAAGGGCTACACCAGATGATCCTCTTCTGATACCGTCCCTTACATGCGGTGCTAACAAAGAAACTGAGTAGGCACTCTCCCGGCAAATCAGAGACCGAGACATTAAACAAACTGAATTACATGAAGATTTACACATTCATTATGAGAAGCCTCGCAGAAGATTACAACCTTGATACCTTAATTACTGAATTAGAAAACATTATCTGGGATATTGTAGGTCTAAGAGAGGTCCTCAAAAAAGAGTAAAAATTAATTCAGCTCCAGGACAGCAACCACCAATTTTACTGAATAGGAAAGGGAGAAAATTTATTGGTTTAGGATTTCTAATTAACAAGAATCTTACATTGGTTGACATATATATATATATATATATATATATATATATATATATATATATATATATATATATGTATATATATATATATATATATATATATATATATATATATATATATATATATATATATATATATATATACTGTATAGATAGATAGATATACCAGAGAGAGAGAGAGAAAGACTCACATAAATACTGAGATTTGGAATACCGCCATGTCAACATTTTTACCTGCGTGTCGTAACGTATGACTAAAAGTGAGAGAGAAAACAGCATCGTAGGTCCTACAATAAAGCAGGGGAAAAATATTGTACCTGCTGTTTCCGTCATCCACCGAGCTATGTCCTACAAGAAAGCAAAATCAAGATTTTTATTCCAAATGCCAAGCTTGCAATGAATAATTATAATGATGGTGAAAGGGATGAAGATGATGATGATGTTGACGATTATTACTATTATTATTATTATTAATATTATTTTCATAGTTGTAGTAGTGATAATAGCAGAAGCAATAGTAGTAGCAGTAGTAATATCAGCAGTAGTAGCATAACCATTACGATATATATATATATATATATACATATATATATACATATATATATATATATATATATATATATATATATATATATATATATATATATATTGTTACGGAACAGAGAAAGATAATGTACACTTTAAGTGAGAATACGAAGAGTCACTACTGTCCCGTAAAGTTCCAGGTTCAAAACAAAAGAGTTAGGTAAAATTACAAGTTAAAGTTTAATGCTTAAATTAACAACAAAACATTCAGGACTCATAAGGATAATGTAATGGCAAAAACAGGTTAAATATATGGTTAACTGCAATAGCCTCTATTAACACGAAATTAGCAAGATTAAATTTATCTAAGTCAGCCCTGATAAAATGAGATACCAGATAATACTCAGTGAATGCCAGATAAATAATTACAGATACAAACTATTATCAAAAATGACTGACATAAAGAACCTCACACGAATTACAAAAACTTCACTAGGCCTACAAATTAAACTTATGCTATACAGTACAAGAAAAAATGCAACAACAGTTATACTCAAATTACACACAGCTGCTAGATGGTTGGAGATTTCTTGAGCACTCACAATAATAATATCTGTACAGGGGAGGACAGAGATGTGAACAAAATGAGGAGCAGATCTAAGTGGCAATGATGCAGAGACTGAGCTCATTATATAGGGGCCAGGAGAGCTTGATACAACTTGTAATAAGGACGCGCAAATGAAGCCATGGGGACAAAGAGTTGACAATCCCGCTTTGGACAACAGAGAGGACGACTTACTCTACTATAACGGTAGAAGGGGGGGACTGAGGCAGAACACGCTCGTGATCAAACATGCAGCATACTGTGCGTTAATTACACAAAAGATGATGAAATCATAGGCTATGTAACACCTCCCCACAAAGAAAAAAGAAATTTACAAAGGAAATTTCTTATTACTCTAAAACAATCTGTACATGGCATTACAGAACATGCAAATGTCTTTCCTAATGTTACAAAACATGAGATCTCCCTAGCACGTTCATTCATAGGTACTTGCCAGTATCCCTTTAACAAATCAAACTTACTTATGTACCTAGCCTTTCCGATCTTGTCTATGCAATCTTCCACGCGAGGGAGAGGGTAAGTGTCTGTTTTGGTTATCTGATTAACACGTCTGTAGTCAATGCAAAGCCGCTGTGACCCACCTGGCTTAGGGACTAGACTGACAGGAGAACTCCACTCGCTCTGACAGGGCTCAATCATCTTGTGGTCCAACAGGTAGCCAAGCTCCTTCTGGATGAGAGGAACTTTCACTGGGTTCACACGGTAAGGAGGCAATTTAATTGGCTTTGCGTCTCCAACATCGACATCATGCATCAACACAGTGGTTCTTCCTGGAGTGGCACGGAACATTTGCGGGTACTCCTGCAGTAATGCCGAAAACTCCTGCCTTTCCTTGAGTGGTAGATGAGAAAGCTTAGTCTGGAGATCATTCATGATATCAGGATTCTTCCCCAAACTATCACTCAGGCTCATACTGCATGGGAGAGCTTCACTTGCAGACTCGGGTGGAACAGCTACAGTGCAGACTGGATTATTTTCGTCCCGCCTGTGATATAACTTTAGCATGTTGATGTGACAAAGTTGCTTGCTCTTTCTACGATCTGGTGTGGCGATGACATAGTTCACATCACTGAGTTTCTTCTCCACGAAATAGGGGCCACTAAACTTGGCTTGAAGAGGTTGCCCATGAACTGGTAGCAGAATCAAAACCTGATCTCCTGGCTGAAAGTGGCGTAACCTGGACTTCTTATCATACCAAGTCTTCATCTTCTCCTGAGCAGCTCCTAAATTCTCTCTCGCCAGCTGTAAAGCAGTGGACAGCCGTTCCTTGAACTTCATCACATACTCCAGCAGGTTGACGTCATCTTCCTCCGACAGCCAGCATTCCTTGAGTAACTTAAGGGGTCCTCTTACTTCATGGCCAAACAGTAGTTCAAAAGGTGAGAAGCCCAGTGATTCATTTGGAGATTCTCTTGCAGCAAACACAACGAATGGAAGACCTTTATCCCAGTCTTTCTGATGTTCCAAACAGTATTTCTTGAGCATCGATTTGAGTGTTTGATGATATCTCTCCAACGCTCCTTGGGTCTGGGGATGGTAAGCTGAAGACGTGATCTGGGTGATGCCCAACTCTTTCAGAGACTGCTTGAAGACGTTTGACATGAAATTACTTCCTCGGTCTGACTGTACCTCCTTGGGCAGACCAAACTTTGTGAAGAACCCTAGCATTTCCTTAACCACGTTCTTTGCTGAGATATTTCTAAGTGGAATGGCTTCAGGATAACGAGTAGCCATATCAATCATGGTCAACACATAAGAAAATCCTGAAGAAATCTTAGGAAGAGGGCCCACAATATCCACCAACACACGGGTGAAAGGCGCCTCAAAAGGAGGAATGGGAACTAGAGGTGCAACCTTTTCGGTCTGATTACACTTCCCCACAACTTGACAGGTGTGACAAGACTTACAATACCAGGAAACATCCCTGAAGATACCTGGCCAGTAGAAGTGTTTCAAAATGCGTGCCACAGTCTTCCTCACTCCAAGGTGTCCTGCCAAACTGGAATCATGAGCCACTCTAATGATATCCTGCCTACAAACACGAGGGATGACAACTTGATGTACAACCTCCCATTCACAGTCGGCTGATGCTGTTGGGGGTCTCCACTTCCTCATAAGTACTCCTGACTTTACATAATAACAAGTAGAAGCACCGACTGACTCTTCCTCACTGCAAGCAGACTTAGCTAGGCCTTTCAACTCAGGGTCAGCAACCTGCAACTCAACCAACTCTTGACGAGACAAATTATCAACACTACGGGGTACTGCCTCATCTGGTGAATGGTCCAAATTAGCAAGAAAAGTGTCAGCTAGGATAACATCATCATCATCATTATCCTCTAAATCACCAGTAACTTTAGACTTAGCCCTAGTGACAGCACATGCAGGGAACACATCAGGGACATCACAATCCTGGGACGCAGCCACTGGCTCACTAGACAACTGAGGAGCTGGACACACTTGACTTCCACCAATATCATTTCCAAGTAAGAAAGTTACACCTGACATTGGGAGTGTCTCAACCAACCCAACCATAACGGAACCATTAACAAAACCAGACTCTAAATTCACTCTGCACAGAGGGACAGAGAAGTAATTATTCCCTACACCTTGTAAGATTACAGTTTCATCAGAGGAATTAACATTAGGGCCTAGAACACTGGTCAGCATAAGGGATTGGCAAGCACCTGTATCACGATATATTTTAACTGATTTCCTGTCATTACTGTCCAGAGGACTGACAAAACCATCAGACAGGAAATTAGCACATGAACTCTTGAGAGTGTCACCCACGTTACTGCTCAAAAGAGGAGCTCCATCATGAGAATTTAAGTTACCCCTCAAAGCAGGTTCAGTTAACTCAGTTAAAGAATTCTGGGAACTCTCAAGAGTGGACACTAGACCAATTGACTGAATATTTAAAGACTCCTTTTTGTTCACATCACGCTGTCTCCTGAAACATCTCTCCGTAGTATGACCAAGCTTACTACAATAAGTACATTTACTTTTCTGAAATCTAGAGGTGAAGCTGGTATTTACTTCCTGAGAAACATCACCCTTATTCTCTTTCCTGTTACCTGTTCTCTGAGTAGAGGCAACGTACTTACTCTCAGCTTTCCCTTTTTCTCTAGAATATCTCTTGTGAGTGAGAACATACTCATCAGCTAAAACTGCAGCATCAGACAAATTATCTATTCTTCTCTCATCAAGATATAGGCTTACATCTTTATAAATACACCTTTTGCAGTCCTCCAGCAAAATCATCTGCTTAAATTTGTGAAAATCAGAATCCACATTCTTAGAATTTAACCACTGTTCTAACAGATCTTCTTTGATTTTTGCATACTCAACATGGGATTGCTTATCTTGCTTGTAAGTTGTCCTAAATTTTACTCTATAGGCTTCAGGAACAAGCTCATAGGCCTTGAGAATCAAGCTCTTAACTACATCATAATTATCAGATTGATCCTGAGGCAAAGATGCATAAGTTACTTGAGCTTTACCGGTGAGAACAGTTTGAAGGAGTAATGGCCAATACTCCTTAGGCCAATTAAAACCTGTAGCTACCCTCTCAAACAACTGAGAATACTTTGTTAAATCAGATTCATTAAAAGGAGGGACAAGTTTAACATTTTTAGCCACATCAAAATCATCAGAGCTAGATGATCCAGTTCCACCTTGTTTCATGCGATACTCATGGTCTGCCTGAATCCTAGCAATTTCAACTTGTGCCTCAGCCTCCTTAGCTTTTGCCTGAAATTCAGCCTCCTTAGCCTTAGCCTCCTGCAGGGCTAGCTGTAACTTAGCTAATTCAATCTGCGTTTGCTCATTTGGAGGAGTTACATTAAACAAGCTTTTATTAATCATGCCAACAATTTGATCTTTAGAATGATGAGAGTGAACTGCAATTCCCAATTGTTGAGCAACAATCTTAACTTCATTCTTTGTTCTGTTTTCTATATCACACACTGTTTGCACATTTGACAAAAAATCTTTGGCTTCATCAAGTGTAGAAATAGTAGCCATCATGAATATATCACAGTCACAAAATATCAAACAATATCCTTATGATAATATCCTGAATATCCTGGCGAGGTCGCCAAATTTATGTTACGGAACAGAGAAAGATAATGTACACTTTAAGTGAGAATACGAAGAGTCACTACTGTCCCGTAAAGTTCCAGGTTCAAAACAAAAGAGTTAGGTAAAATTACAAGTTAAAGTTTAATGCTTAAATTAACAACAAAACATTCAGGACTCATAAGGATAATGTAATGGCAAAAACAGGTTAAATATATGGTTAACTGCAATAGCCTCTATTAACACGAAATTAGCAAGAGTAAATTTATCTAAGTCAGCCCTGATAAAATGAGATACCAGATAATACTCAGTGAATGCCAGATAAATAATTACAGATACAAACTATTATCAAAAATGACTGACATAAAGAACCCCACACGAATTACAAAAACTTCACTAGGCCTACAAATTAAACTTATGCTATACAGTACAAGAAAAAATGCAACAACAGTTATACTCAAATTACACACAGCTGCTAGATGGTTGGAGATTTCTTGAGCACTCACAATAATAATATCTGTACAGGGGAGGACAGAGATGTGAACAAAATGAGGAGCAGATCTAAGTGGCAATGATGCAGAGACTGAGCTCATTATATAGGGGCCAGGAGAGCTTGATACAACGTGTAATAAGGACGCGCAAATGAAGCCATGGGGACAAAGAGTTGACAATCCCGCTTTGGACAACAGAGAGGACGACTTACTCTACTATAACGGTAGAAGGGGGGGACTGAGGCAGAACACGCTCGTGATCAAACATGCAACATACTGTGCGTTAATTACACAAAAGATGATGAAATCATAGGCTATCTAACAATATATATATATATATATATATATATATATATATATATATATATATATATATATATATACAATAGTAGTATTAATGATTCCATCACTGTTACTATTTATCACCAACATCCACATTATCATTAATGTTATAATACTCCCACACTCCCTCCTTTGGGACCCATGCCAAGCCTCCTCCTATACAATGCTTAATGACCCTCCCACAATATTTAGGTCCAGAAACGAGCTGGTAATAGGCTATAAGGCGGTGTTCCTAAACACTGCAGTCAGGTACTAAACAACATACGCTTGTTAGCATACGTCCCCTAATGATCCCTCAGTTGTTAAGCAAGGAATGTCTGCACTGATTCAGTTGCACAGTTTACATGGGGAGTTTTGATGAATGTTAACGAGTTTATGATGATCATTACTGGGCTTGAGTAAATACGAGACAGACACGGTTTATTTTTAAGTGTCTGGTTTTCCGTGATAGACAGGGGTAATTCTGACAAACTAGTAACACGGCAGATGCAGCACCATGGTATACAAGTGTATACTTATCATATTTCATTTTCGCCGCTGACAGGCCAGATGATTTTTTTTTTTTTCAGTCAAGATCCATTCGTTCCTAATATCATAGCCAAACAACGTAAAGTCAAACATAAGTAATTAGGCACAGTCGTCATCAAAGTCCTGTCGCAGCTCATGTTTTTTCTACACTCACTTTCAAAATCAGTGTGATGAATCTGCAGCAACCGACACTGACGACTTCACATCGCCTCGGCCCAGTGTCATAAGCGTAGTTTGTTGCATGTCCACCACACTGCTTTTCAGATTCCGTGGGGAGAGAGAGAGAGAGAGAGAGAGAGAGAGAGAGAGAGAGAGAGAGAGAGAGAGAGGGTAGGAGAGGCAACAGGAATTTTGATGTCGATTGTTCACATCTCGAGCAGTGGTTCTTAACCTTTTTTGAGTCACGGACCCCTGCAAGATTCGGATGAAAGCTATGAACCCCTTCCCTACAATAATGCACATAAGCACAAACACAGCGTTTTGCATGCAATGAATATACTTTAATTTATTGAAAACTACCTCACGCCGTGTATCACCAAGTATAAAACAGTCTTTACAAAGAATTATGTTTCTCACTCTTTTACATTCAAAAACTAATGGCCACTCGAAAAAATGAAATACATTCAACTTGTGAAAAAAAAAAAAAAAAAAAACTAATTCTAATCAAAAGTTCATTTTAATGAGAGGGTTGTTGTTGTTGTTTGGCTTCAATAAGAAGATGAAATTGTGGTCTCTGACAAGGCAACACGCATGTCATCGTTGACATCCAGTTGTTTTCGATTTTTCGTTTTGACAGAAGCAAGCACTGAAAACCCTGACTCACAAAGGTATGTGATAGCAAACGGAATCAGAGCACCGATAGCTTGCTTTGCCAGACGAGGGTAGGCTTGTGTCAACGAACACGAGAATTCTTCAAGACTTTGATTTTATTTTATTATTATTTTTTTTTTTTGGAGGGGGCAGCTAATGATGCCAAACGTCATCATGCAATATCGCTAAATTGTTTTCAATCATTCTGACCTTCACGGACCCCCTGAATCCCATCCATGGACCCCCAAGGGGTCCATGAACCCCAGGTTAAGAACCCCTGATCTAGAGTTTCTGACATCTGTGATAAGACTAGGTAAATTCTGACATCTACAAAAACAAGGCAGTATACCACCATATATATATATATATATATATATATATACATATATATATATATATATACATACACACATATATATATATATATATATATATATATATATATGCAGAGACTTCACTTCACCGTGAAGATATGAATGCAAACTAACCACAGGAGAAATGAAAGGAGCGACAGCTGATAAAAGCAGCCCTGTAGTAGTCATGAACAAATGTGACTGCAAGGAAAAAGTAAGTGAACTGTTGCGTGAGACCAACACCTACAGTGAACTAAAAAGTGACCCAACTGAAAAACAAAGTAGAAAATTCCATAAAGAAATCAAGACTTTATTAAGAAGAAGGGATGACTTGCTCAAACAGTTCTCTGTGCAAAATCCATCTGCACCATGTATGTATGGCTTGATTAAAACTCACAAACCAAACAACCCCATCAGGCCAATTGTAAGCTCTGTAGGCTCTACGACATACAAGCTCTCCAAGTGGCTTGTAACATTGTTCTCCCCTGTTGTAGGCACTATCTCTGATTCATCTGTACAAAACAATGAGGATTTGGTAAGAAAGTTAAAATCTCTAAATGTCATGTACC
Organism: Coenobita brevimanus; assembly: GCF_032717465.1. Classification (NCBI taxonomy): domain Eukaryota; kingdom Metazoa; phylum Arthropoda; class Malacostraca; order Decapoda; family Coenobitidae; genus Coenobita; species Coenobita brevimanus. Next base: position 26,901,943 of record NC_136977.1, read on the forward strand.
CCTACAAATTAGTCAGCTTTGATGTTAAATCATTATTCACAAATGTCCCTGTTGATGATGTTTTAACTTTCCTGCCAAGCATTCTGGGTAGTAACACTGATGGTATTCCCTCTGAAAACATTATCGAGCTAATTAAATTGTGCATTGTGAACTCTGCTTTTACATTTGAAGGTAAATTTTACACACAAAAATTTGGTATGGCCATGGGTAATCCCTTCTCCCCAGTTCTGGCAAATATTTACATGGAGTACTTTGAGAAACATTTACTGACCTCCATAAAGGAGCAAAACATAGTTTGGCTCCGATACGTTGATGATATCCTGTGCTTCTGGCCTAACAGTCTTCTCATTGATGAATTTCTCCTGCAGTTAAATTCGTTAGTTCCATCGATTAAATTTACTCATGAGATGGAAATGGAAAATGAATTGCCATTTTTGGATGTAAAAGTCATCAGGGACCAAAATGTTTTGAAGACTAAGGTATACAGAAAACCTACAAATATTATGTCATATGTTCATTACTATTCAAACCATCATATTAATGTAAAAAGATCTGTGTTCATATCCATGTACCTAAGAGCATATAGAATTTCAGACCCAGAATTTTTAGATGATGAACTAAAAATGATTCAGAGTATTGGAAAGAAACTAAAATATCCACAAAGCATACTAACTCAGTGCCACAATACAACCAAGAAACGATTCCTTGAAGGGAAAACTAATAAGCCAGACCTCCAGAACATTCAAAGAACCCTTGTCCTCCCCTTCCATGAAAATTTTTTTGATGTTGTTCACATACTGAGGAAACTCAATGTACAAGTAGTATTCAAATATGAGAATATTACATAAAAAAAAAAAAACTCATCAAGAACAGCCCTTTCAGTAATTCAGGCGTTGTTTACAAAATCCCGTGTAAAAGCTGTAACATATTTTACATAGGGCAATCTGGAAAAGATCTGGAAACTAGAATCTCACAACATAAATACAGTGTAAGAACAGCCCAACAGAGTAGTGGTTTATTTCAGCACAAAGCATCCAGTGATCACCATACTGACTGGACAGGCTCCAAGATTCTAGCAAGATCAAAAAGCTTAGATGAAAGAAATGTAATAGAATCTTGTCTAATTTCTGGCACATATGAAAAGAAAGTAAACATGAGCTATGGTCATTTTAAGTGTGATAAATTGTTAACTGAATTAATTTTAAAGCAGTATCCTCCAGACTAACACGTGATTGTTCCCCGTCACCTCCTGGTGGTGTAGTCACACCTTAACATGAGAATAATGATCACATTCTTCTACAAAAGAACAAGGCGAAAGTGGACCTGGAGAACACCAAATGGAGAAACAAAGAATGAAATCGACTTCATTATAGCAGATAAGAATAACACGATCACAAATGTCACAGTTATCAACAAAGTAATTATAGGTAGTGATCATAGAATGGTGGGTTGCACAGCCAGATTCCATTTCAGAAGTGAAAGAAAGAAGATGATTAAAGATAAAAAGATATGCCCAATAAAAGTAAACGATAACAAAGCAGCCTTTTAGTTGGAAATAAGGAACAAATTTCAGGCTCTAAGTAATGCTGAATGTGACATTGATAGGCTGAATGACAGATCAACAAAAGTGCTAAGAGAATCAGCGGAGGTAGCAGGAAAACCTAATACAACCAAAGCCAAGGAATATTCAGAAAAGACACTCGAGCTTATGAAAAAACGAAAGGAAATGAAAGTAAAGACAAAGAAAGACGAAACAGAAGGAGCGGAATTAAATAAGCTTATCAACAAAAGACCAAGAGAAGAGAAAAGAGAGAAACATGGATCAGATCAAAGAAACCATCAAAAATGGAAAAAGTCTGAAACAGGTCCGAAGTAAAATGGCACTAGGAAAGCAACAAATGACATCACTGAAAGAAAAAACCGGTGAAATCACTGAATGCCGAAATAAGATGGTGAAGAGAGTTGAAGAATTTTACAAAGAACTGTATGCATCAAAGACAGTATTACCACTAGCTAACACTTCAGTTGACACAAGTGAAATACCTGAGGTAACACCAGACGAAGTAAATATTTCTCTAATAAATATGAAAAGAGGGAAGGGTCCGGGAGAAGATGGAATAGTAACAGATTTACTGTTGGATGCAGGCAGAAGTACAAAATAGGCTTGCTCGCTTATTTACCCACTGTATAACACAGAAGAATATTTCCAAAACATTGTGTAATGCAATTGCTATTTTACAAAAAAGGTGACTCAAAAGATTTTATTAACTATCGACCCATTAGCTTATTATCAGTCATTTACAAACTCTTCACTAAAGTCCTTACGAACAGAATAACAAAAATTTTCGAGGAAAACCAACCTCGTGAACAGGCAGGACTCCGAAGCGGGTATTCGACAACTGATCATCTACATACAATGAATCAGCTAATTGAGAAAACTACAGAATATAATAAACCACTGTGCTTAGGTTTTATTGATTACGAAAAGACTTTTGATTCAGTGGAGCACATAGCGATTATAAACTCACTGCGAGAATAAAGAATGAATGAGAACATTGTAAAATTGCTCGAAAAAAATATAAAGAGGGAACTGCTACAGTTAAATTACATATGGATTTGAAAAAAATAAAGCTTGAGAAGGGCGTGCGTTAGGGAGATACAATTTCACCAAAATTATTTACATCATAAAATATTTTCAGAAAGCTAGACTGGGAAAACAAAGGAGTGAACATAGATGGAGAAAAGCTAAACCAATTAAGATTTGCAGATGACATTGTCCTAATCTCAGAAACAGCAGAGCCACTGCAAGAAATGTTAAATGACCTGAACAGAGAAAGTCTGAGAGTAGGACTGAAGATGAACCGGAGTAAAACTCCGCAATGCGGCACTCTCAAGACGATATTGTTGTAAAATTTCAGCCAGGTAACTTAAGCCGATTCTAAGATGGCCCCCTATAATCCTTTTTTTTATTTTACAATTTGAATGATATCCAGTGATCTGATGGATGGATTACCATCAAATTTGGCCAAAGTCCGCCAGCTGGGCGATTAACCTGACAAGCTTGAAGGCTCTATACCAAAGGGGCTGAGAGTAATGGTCATTTACTTTTTATGGGGAGTGAATAATAAAAACAGTAACAAAAAGAAGAAAACTTCCCACAGGGATATAGGAAGCTTTATCAATAATAATAATAATAATAATAATAATAGAAGTAGTAGTAGTCTATCTATCTACATACCTAGGCTGCTTCCCCCAAGGAAAGGGAGGTAGCCGAGACAGGACGACACACTCCCAATTAACTCATCCACTCAAACACATTCATTCGCATCTTAGCCCCAGAGGGGAGAAGGGACAAATCCTCACCGCACCACACCGCACGAGGGTCAACTGCGCAGTGCAATGAGTGCATCCGCAGCAAGGCCTGACAGCAGAGCTGGTTTACCCCTGCCACATCATAACAGACCCATCCCCTTACTCGCACCTGACCCCATTAGCTGATCAGATCAAATGAGGGAGAATATCCCCTCAGGGCTGTGTCATCATTTATTCATTCACAGTTTCTCTCCATTTATTTCTGTCATGCACAGCCACTCTTCCTTGCTCAACAGACATCCCTCCCGCATCCAACGCTCTCTTCACACTGTCCATCCATCCTATTCATGGTCTCCCTCTCAGCCTTACACCTCTCACATCAGATCTAGTTATCTTTTTCACCAATCGCTCATTATCCATTCTCTCCACATGAGCAAACCATCGGAACACTCTCTGCTCAACTTGATCAGCCATCTCCCGAACAACTCCAGTCTCCTTTGCACTTCATTTCTCACTCGATCCATACGCGTCATTCCACACATACTCCTCAGACACCTCATCTCCATTACATTCAAACTTTTCCTTTCTGCTACACCCATATACCATGTTTCAGCCCCAGATAACGCAGTCGGTACCACAACACCCTCATACAGCCTTCTCTTTTCATCCATTCTAAGTGAACATCTAAACACTTTTTTCATTCCTCCCAGCACCTTTCCTACTTCATTCATTCTAAACTTCACTTCTGCATCTATTCTTCCATCCACAGCGACATGTGGCCCTAAATATTTAAAACACTCTAGTAGTAGTAATAATAAAAATGTGGTAGGTGGGGGCGCTCACCATCCACTCACTCGATGTACTGCTGCTTTGGGTGTTTGTCATTTCCTCTCTTCCTTCCTTCCTCTTCTGTCTTTCTTTCGTTCTTTCCTCTTCCTTCTGCCTACGGGTGACTTTACATTCCTTCTTCTGTCTTACCTTCCTTCATTCTTTCCTCTTCCTTCTGCCTATGGACGACTCTACAATAAGTGACAAGCCAAATGGTTTCCTGTACACCAGGAAACCATTCACTATGCTGGGTGGTAACCATATAACCAAATTATGGCGCCTGGTGGTTTAGAGGGTAATTAAGTTGCTCCAGTCTGATTGAGCTTGTGTAGGTTTATATCCAAGAGGTGGTTGGGGTTTATTGCTCATGTAATGTCACTCAGGGATGAGTGAGGCTGGTCACTCTCATCCTAATTGCCAGGAACAACTTCCCTAGCCCCGGGCTCCTACGCTTCTCATGAGGCGACTTAGGATTGGATGATGATGTCAGGACTCTAAAATACCAAAACACTACATAATAGCCAGTAAAGAACATATGTAATCTAGAGGTTAGAAGAAAGTCGTGGCTAGGGCTGGAGGAAATGACGTTTGCTTTCTTAGTTAGGAATTTCAAAACACAGGACAATATGACGGCCAATCGGAAAGTCTTCAGGATCGAGAAAGTTCCACTCAACCGTGCCTTACACGTGACACAACCATTCTTATATGGGAAAGAAGGAGTTAGCAGGCCAAAGGAGTTAGGAGAGAGAAGAGAGAAGGGGTTTTAGAAATGAGGCACGGTGGGGAAAGGCAGGCACATGGGATAACGAGTAACTCTCATCTCATTATGCTCTGTGACACTCACTGTATTACTCTTGAGATATTCCCTCTGATGAAAATGTACTACAATCAAACCCCAGACTCATCTTAATCTATCTCCCATCATCGACAACAATTACAACTAACATTTTCTCCTTTCATAAAATCCCAACAAATCAACTCACTGTTATAATACCTCGCTGACGACTAAAATATGTTATATCTTACAGTCACCATATATTTTATTTTTTCCTCTCGACTACATTATAATATATCTACAATCATGATATATTATTTTGGTGGCAGCGGGGGGATAGAGAGTAACTTTCATCTCATTACGCTCTGTGAGACTCACTATCACTCCTGAGATATTCTTTTTGAAGAAAATAAACTACAATCAAACCCCAGACTCATCTATATCATTCTGCTGTCATCAACGACAAATACAACTTACATTTTCTCCTTTCACAAAAATCCTATAAATCAACTCGCTGTTTCAGTACCTTGCTGCGGGGTTGGCACCGAAGTGGGTAACCCGGTTTTACCCACCCGGGTTTTTTCAGTAAAACCCACTTAAAAAAAAAAACTATTTTACCCATTTTACTGGTTTTTTACGACCACAACCATTTATGTGAGGCATATTTCTGATCTCTGAAATATACAAGAAATTTTGCACTCAGTTTCTTCTTTCATACTAATACCTTGGTCACACTTTTCTACAAAATGAGCGTAAACATGACACCTGTGCATAATATTGGGTTAAAAAATCCTAACAGTATGTGGCTTGAATTCAAGGTAAATTTCCTTGGGTTCATTTGATGAATACAAACTTTACAGCCAGCATTTCCCGTCTCTAATTTTGAAACTTTTAAAATTAAGAGTAAAATTATTTTTGATGGATATGGTTTTTAGTTTTATTAAGGAGTGGGGTAAATTTGTTATGTAACAGTAATCATTACTGGAGTTAACTTATACTATATGTTGTCTCATATCATCACCAAATATCAATAATTCTATAGAAATATAAACATTGCTTTCTGTTTAAAATAGATGTACAGTATTTTATAGGCTTAAATATTTGGTTACCAAAAGCTACTATACTGTTAAGATAATGTGTGAAATCACTTATGCAACAGAATTTTCAATAATAATTATTTAGAAGAGTGAGAAATGCAAGTACATAATTACCAAAGAAAGGTGAGTAGCAAGGCAAAAGCCTCCTTCTCCTAGTACTGTGTAGTGTGGACTGAACTTTGCCAGCTCATGATTTGTGCAGTGCTTTCAAGCTCTCATGTTGAAGCATTTTTTGCTGAGTAGCAGGCAGCCCAAGGATAACAGCCAAACAGGTCAAAACATGATTATGTTCATTTCCTTCATTCAAAGAACTGTGTGAAAAGTAAGAATTTATTGGGCTATTCATAATTATGTATAGCGGAAACATTGTTTTTTATTTAAATTTTTAGGTAAACTTTGAAAAAACCCACTTTTGCCTGTTTTGGGGGATATTCTGTGAAGAAAAACAAAAAACAAAACAAGGTCGGTTGGGCTTTTTCAAACAGTGGGTTTTTTGCCAACCCTGCCTTGCTGACGACTAGGATGTAATATACAGTATCTACAATCACCATATATTTTATTTTGGTGGCAGCAAGCGTACGGGCCAGGTCTACGAGTCCACAGTTGAGTCTTCATTATCAAGAAAGAAAACAAAAAAAGAATACTACAAGTTCGAGCCATGGTTTGACAATATATTGTTACAACCAACCTTCCAGTTTTTACGTCAATCTACAATCAGAGAATGACCTACAAGTATCTACGAATGTTACGGAACAAGCAGGCAAGACGGTAACCAACATCATTTTCACACCAAACAACCAGAAACTACAATTAAACATTATACAAGAAACCACAAGCATCTCAAGAAGCCTACAAATTTACGATCAAGTAACCAAAACCACTACAAGTTAAGAAACAGAGCTGCGAGGAGAGCGCTGACTCACAAACCCACAACCACATCAACCCCCACCAAACCCCACCCTTCTCCCCAACCACCCTCCATCTCCAACACCACCACACCTACCAGGAGGCGCTGATGCAGGGGTGACGGAGCAGAGGACGCAGCAATTATCAAAGCCCTCACTCACCACTTATCTCACTCATCGTTATTTACTCATCATTGCTCATTCACCACCGCAACTACCAGAGTGTGAAGTCGAAGTGCCGTGCTAGTGTTTGCTGAAAACATCACAACACGTCAATCAACCCATGTCTGACAACACTAGCACCATCACTCACACCGTTCCCACCACGGTAAATATCAGTGAGTTGAATATTTGCTTAATTTATATACAATACACAGTGACAGACAAAGTGATAGACAAACATTCTGCACAAATATATAAAACGTGCTTTACATTTACAACTTATGTACATATACCTGCTTCAATTATCTACATTCAGTCAGTCACTAAGTACTTGCACCAACAAAAACAATTATATACCATATATATTCATTCATTCACTATAGCATTCACACATACAATAAGTGTTTCATGTGTACAACTAAGCAACATTCCACCTGCAAAGTGATAAATAAAATGTACTATTGCAGTAACCAAGTGAGCAGTTAAAGGAACTGTAATAACAAGTTATTAATCAAAGCTATCCAGTGGGACCAGACAAATTGAATTACAAGGAAAATCAGAAAAAGAAAAAAAATGGCCAACACAAATGACGTTAGCAAGAATGAACATCCTCTTTCACACAATCAGGAAGAGAAAGATTTCCACACAGTGCTAACACATACTGTACATTGTCCATCATTGGTACAAACGAACATCAAGTGATTGTATATAATTAATGTTGCACCTATTGTATATATGTTATTATATAAAAGAACAAAATATAGGGTTACATAATATCATTTTCAATAATAACTGTGTAACATAACTAAGCCTATATTGTAAGATTATGGCAGACAGTGTTATATATGACTGATTCATAATACAATTCATTTTTGTACCTTGATATTGTGTTACTATTGTGTAATTATATGCATGTGCACACAGTTATGTCACAACATTAATGTAACTACAATGTAACTGTACAATATTACGACAGTTACTACTATTACCTACAATAATACTGCAGTTACTACAATAATACTACAGTTACTACAATTGACTACTGCACAATATAACTGTAATTATGTAATAATTACAATAGTACACTTCATTTCAAAATATAATAATTATGTAAGAATTACATTACTTCTTAAGAATACAATTATGTACGGTAACAGTTACAGTCATCCAATGTGACTACAACGTTCCTACAATTTTGTGTTATGGTACCAGAATTTTGTATTTTACTTACTCCTCATACAAGTTTAGTGTAATATTAGGCATTACTATAGGCATAACACTATATGTAATGTAATGACCTAGCACCATTGCATAAGTACTGTATAGTGTATGTGTATGTCTGTTGTACATGTACATTTGTGCTACTATCGTATATCACTGAAATATTTTATATAATATTCTATGATCAGTTTTGCTACATAACAGCTAGTAACGTATATATTCATACAGTGTATGACCTAGCAGTATCACGACTGCATAAATATATGCGTATGTCTGTTGTACCCTACATACACATTTGTACCGATATATTACTACAGTGTATTATATCACTACAATATTATTATGTCTCTACAATATTGTTATGAATACCATGTATTAATATGTTATAATGTAATTACTTACTACAGGCTGACACAGGTTCGCCAGGTGGGGTGTGATGAGCGATGCCAGTACTCTAAAACATCATAACACTACATAATAACTGATAACGTACAGTACATATGTAAACTAGAGGTTAGATGAAAGTCGTGGCTAGGGCTGGAGGAAATGGCGTTTGCATTCTCAGTTAGGAATTTCAAAACAAAGCACAATATGACGCCTGATCGGAAAGTCCCCAGGATCGAGAAAGTTCCACTCAATCGTGCCTTACACGTGACACAACCATTCATATGTGGGAGAAGGAGTTAGCAGGCCGAAGGACGGAGAGAGAAGAGAGAAGGGGTTTTAGGAGTAAGGCACGGTGGGGAAAGGCAGGCACACTGGATAGCGAGTAGCTCTCATCTCATTATGCTCTGTGAGACTCACTATATTACTCTTTAGATATTCCTTTGCGGAAAATAAACCACAATCAAACCCCAGACTCATCTTAATCTTTCTCCCGTCATCGACAAGTACAACTTTACATTTTCTCCTTTCGTAAAATTCTTACAAATCAACTCACTGTTACAATACCTCGCTGACGACTACGATATATTATATCTTACAATTACCATATATTTATTTTTTTCCTCTGTGGCGACTACGGTATATCTACAGTCACGATAATGGATGGATGGATGGTAATAATAATAATAATAATAATAATAATATAATGCAATAATAGTGTCAACTACTGATCGATTTATCTATCTGCTGTTAATCCCTCAGTCTTTATCTGCTTTTGTCTTTGCGTTTCCGTCTGTCTGTTTATCAGTACAGGTATCTATATTCTTAGCATAAATATAATGATTAAAGAAGGTGTAGAAGTAATGTGACCCAATTTTCATTTACTGCAGATTAACGAAAGGTATAATATTGTGAACATTTTTATGTTTCTTGTGTCCTGAGAAGAGCAAATAGCAGTCTTCCAAAAGCTATCCTCCACGTCTGAAAATAAGTATGCAGTCTAAGCATTCCAAGGATAGGGTATCAAAATTATCTCCAACATCATCAGATCTGCACGCACTGGAAGATTGGGTGATACGCTTTCAAAATTACCTTTCTTATCTCTGCATAGGCTTGTGCTGGAAGTAATTGAGCCGTCTGGGAATTAAGATACATAGTGATTACGACTGTTTGCTGGAAAGAGCGAGAGAGAGGGGGGCTCTTTTCGTTGGATTGGATGATATCGTTGCAGCTCTTACTCACCGGGTTGCTTTACACATTACCTATGTAATATGTCATTGCTGCAATACCTATGTAATATGTCATTGCTGCAGTACCTATGTAGTATGTTGTTGACGCAAACATTGTTGATATGCAGGAAAGTATAAATCGCATGCCAGAGAACTTTAGTTCCATCAGCTAGTGAACGTGCTTTTGATTCTGTTTGGTGAACAGACAATTTGATGCAGAGTTACGGAAGCATCTCCTAGTGAATGGGTTAATGAAGCCAATGTCGTCCACTCATATAAAAGACTAATATTATTTTGCATATTATTGACCCCTCTAATCCGATGACGTATTTTGTTTTATTCTTGCTACTGTCAGAAGACCTTATTCAGCTCTATGGAAGATCCCTTTGTAGTCATGGTTATAATAAGGGATATATCTACTTCCACGTTGGAAAAGTCTCCTAATCTTAATAAAAAAAATCTGAGGGTGACAAGAATAAGGTTTAGAAATGCATCATTCTAGTGAAGGGGTTAAGAGGACAAAAATAACATACTTGTACAGGAGGATATTTATGTGTAATTTGAAAAACTAAATCGTTGAGGAAGAAGTGCTACGGAGCATCCCCCTTTTAGCGGAAAAAAAAAAAAAAAAGCACAGAGAACACGATGGGAGAATTTCTGATAGGGGTATTAGCATCTAAATATTTGCCATGAGATGCCACGCATGATTTACCAGTATCGTCCATCCAGGCAAGTTACTGGCGGGGAGGAGAGGAAATAGGGGAGAAGGGAAAGAGGAGGGGAGGGAAATGGAGGGAAAGAGAGAAGGGAGGTGAACTTGGGGAACTGAGAAATGGGAGAGTCTGGAGAAGAGAGTGGAAAGAACTGAAGGAGGGGCTAGCAGAGGAGATGAGGAGAAAGAAGGGGTGGAGCGAAGGAATAAGATTAAAGGGGAGAAGAGCAGAGAAGAGAAAGGGAAAAGAGAGAATACGCGACAGGGAGAGGACAGTAAAGTCGAGTGAGGTGGAAAGGGGAGGAAAGCAAAGGATGATGAATGGCAGAGGATTCCCCTGGCTAATTATTTAATATAGGATACCTCATTTCCATTTGGCCCTAGCTGACTCAAAAAAGATTTATTCACTTTTGGTTAGAGTTTCCGAAATGTTGAGTTTAATAAAAGATGTGGTAAACTGGGAAGGAGGAAGAAAGGAGAGAAGAGGAGAAGAAGAAAAGGAAGAGGAAAGAAACGGAAGACGATTAGCAGAGGATACACACAACAACACTAATAAAAGGAGAGTTGAGGATAGGAGAGAAAAGAACGAAAAAGACAGGAATGCAAAGACAAGCGCTGAGGAGAGAAAAGAAAGAACATAAAATTATCCATAACGCAACCCAAATTACAAGGGAGGCGAAGGGAAAGAGGATAAAAGAAAAAAGATAGGAGAGCTAAGGTAAAAAGCGAAGTGAGGGAAGACGGGAAAAAAAAAAAAGTCGAGGAAAGAAGAGACAGGACAACAGGAGAGGAGAGAGGAAAAGCGATGAGAGGAAGGGACAAAAAAGGTGAGACGAAGGGAAAGGAAAGGAAATAAAAGGCGATGAGAGGAAAAGACGATGAGGAGAGCAAATGAAATGAACAGTTGTAAACAATACAGATGGATTACTTTGTCCAGCGAAATGACAGAGAAGCGAACGGAGGAAAAAATGAAAGGAAAAGTATAGGAAGGAATGGAGAACTTATTTAAAGTGAGGAGAAGGAAGAAGTGAAAACAAGGTAAAGAAGAGAAAAAGAATAGCACAGGATATCAACAACTAAACGCCAAGTATACAGATGAGGAAAGAAGAGGAAGGATGAGGAAAGGAGAAAAGAAGATATGAGATAAGACAAAAGGACGAAGAGGGGAAGAAGAGGAAGAAATGAGAATATACGAACTGCACAGGACTTTGTCAACACCCGCAAGGAGCCAGGTGGATTTCCTTGGTCAATAAAACAGTGGTGGACGTGAAATGAGGAGGGAGATAGCGAGGTTAGCGCTAATGTATATTCCCTCTCCTTCTCCCCCTCTCTTGATAAGGATCTGATCAGCGGAAATGTGTGAGATACGGTGGCATATCCTAAGCGTATTTAAGATGGGGACTAGGAGTGCTAGGGGTTTTCTCAGCTCAGTGCTATAGTTTGTCAAGGCAATTTTGTTGTCGTAGATCTGTTTAAGTCAGATGCTGTTAGACTACGAGTATCTTTCAAGTAAACAGAATCGTCGGTCTCGAATCATTTAATACTTTGAATATTTAGGTTTTTCTAGGTTTAAAATTGGTCTCGCTAGATACCTTTGATCATCAGCTACTTGGATTTTTCTTGGTTGGGCAAAGTGGTCTAGTGACTGCCTGTGTAAACTACAGGAGAAACATGTTAGATATTGTTAACGGTGTAGACAACGTTTGACAGAGGGAGTGCTAAGATTTCTCTTAGCTGATAAAAACCGTCCCTTCAGGTAATTCTGGGTGTAGGTGGTACTGTTTTAGGTTATAATTAATCCAACATTTCAATTAAACAAAGTCATCTGTTGAGGTAACTTCAGTCCTTTGACTGCGAGGGGTTTTCATGTTTGCAATGGTTCAGTCGTTGTCAATGTAATTTGTACTTCTGATCTGCTATGATACATCTCACTCGCATCAAATTATCTTAGTATTTTTGGGGTGATAACTTGGATAGCTACGATGACGTGGAGAGAACTCAGGGTGAGTTTGGTAAAGGCTGGTCGTAAGAATGGTTGGATTGCTCTCAGCTAAACAAAAATCTGTTCAAGAATGATTAGCACATTGTAGTGGGTGTGCCATGGAATTTCTGTGTGTGTGTGTGTGTGTGTGTGTGCGTGTGCGTGTGCGTGTGTGTGTGTGTGTGTGTGTGTGTGTGTGTGTGTGTGTGTGTGTCATTCTTTTTTATTTGTTACTGATGATATTCTCTCTTTTGGGTTAGGTGGTAATGGTAACACGTATTAAGGACTTTCGATAGGTTGGTAATAGGACAGGATCATCTGGGGCAGCCCTTTAATACCCCTTCCCCTCACACACATAATAATACCATGCTCAGTAGTACCGTTCTGTTACTCTCGCGTTCCACTTCGCATCTACCTACCTACCTCTCTACCTACCTACCTACACTCATACCCACTGCACCCCGATTAGTCATATAACATCCTTTTCTACTGTGCCAAGTAGCATAAAACATAAGGAAAGATAGACACAGATAGCCTGAGATTGCCAAGGATGTAGCCCAAGATGGCAGGACCCGCGCATCAGCCGCAACAAAAGGTAAGAAAGAGAGGTAAGGCTCAGAGACAGAAGGGCTATATTAGGTGATTATATAAGGATGTGTGGATTAAACTATCTGATCTAAGTAGAAAAAGCCCCTCTAGGTCATATAAAGCCATCTAAAGATAGTATGCACATATACAGGCTATACTATATATATATATATATATATATATATATATATATATATATATATATATATATATATATATATATATATATATATATATATATATATATATATAAAAGGGAAGGTCTTGGAGATATAGTACCGTCTTAGACGGCGCGGACCATGGGACCCCCTATCATAGGGTGAGGTAGCACTCCGTAATTAGGAATGGCGCAGGTTCAGAGTGCCGTCCTCTCATATAGGGTATAGGAGCATTCGCCAGAAACCGGTCGCAAAGCTTAGTTCTAAGCTTATGAACTGAAAAACCTTCGCTATTCAATTGCAAAACTACTCGCAAAGTCTTGTTAACCTTTGTACTAGTTGCATAATCGAACCGAAAAATATCGATTTTGTTCTTTCATTCTTTTTTCTTCATCAGTCATAACTCCAGATCAAAAAGGCGTACGATTGTGTATTATACACCAAAATACTGCTTGTCAACTGTGGATGTTTCTTTTCATGTTTGGAAAAGTATTCAGGGTACGATTCGCGAGTTACGGCCTGAAAACGTCATCGCAGTCACCCGTATGTCATTTTGCGCAATATTGGTCAGCTACAGCTCGCCTATAGTTAAAGAACGTACCAAAACACTTCTTTTCACGAGAGGGCACCCTCGTTTTAGTTTTCCAGTATGCTATGCATGTAACAATCTAATCTAACTCTTGGTTTATGCATTATTATACTTCCACACAAAGATCATAAACAAGAACAAAAAAATTTCCTTCTAAATTGATTGTTAAGAACTAGGAATGGCAGAAGTGCACAGATAAGAGATGAACAAAGCACCGAAACAAGAGAGAATTCAGGATGGGAGGAGATTTGGAGACCTATACCCATTACTACATTCCACATTTTAGCCACAAACTTGTAGCTGGTGGAATGTAGGAATGGGTATAGGTCTCCAAATCTCCACCCACAGTGAATGCTCTCTTGTTTCTGTGCTTGTTTCATCTCTTATCTGTGCACTTTTGCCATTCCTACTTCTTAAGAATAGTTTTAGAAGAATTTTTTTGTTTTCTGGTAGATATATAGGGCTCCACTGAATATACAGTACTGAATAGGGTGGAACAAAAATGACATCTCACCAGAAAAAATGTGGTAGGAAGGTGAGATTTGCCACAATCTCCTCAACCACACATAATTCTACAGTACTGTAAATGATTACACGGGCGTTCCTTTTGGATCATCGTCTACTAAAGTCCAGCCGCACTGTCTCCTGTGCTTACAGGCAGTGCACCACCGAAAGTGAATGGACACTGTCTCGACATATCAGAGACCGGGAAATTAAACAAACTGAAATCCATGAAGATCTACACATACAATAAGAAGCCTCGGAGAAGATTACAAACTTTATGGACCGAATTAGATAACATTAGTTGGGATATTGTTGGTCTGAGTGAGATCCACAGAAAAAAGAAAAAAATAATTCAGCTCAAAGACAGCAACCACCTATTTTACTACAGAGGAAGGCAAAATGAAAGAGTTAGTGGTGTAGGATGTCTAATTAACAGAAATCTTGCAAATAACATTGGTAAATTCAGCAGTGTATCTGACAAAGTAGCATGGATTGATAATTAGACCAGGCAAAAGATAAGTAATACACATGCACCGACTACTCAAAGCTCAGATGAAGAAATAGAAATAATCTATGACGACATCACCCAGACTATATAAGAAGAAAAGACAATATACTGTATACTATACTCACTGGAAACTTCAGTGCTAAAGTTGAAAAATCGAAAAAAGGAGAAGCATGTATTGGAAAATTCGGAGTGGGAGGACGGAATGACAGAGGTGAAATGGTAGGAAATTTTGCTGAAATGTATAACATGAGAATAATGAAGACATTCTTTCACAAAAGAACAGCGAGAAAATGGACCGGGGGAAGTCCAGTTGGAGAAACAAAGAATGAAATTGACATTATCATAGCAGATATTAACACGATCATAAATATCACTGTTATTTTGTAAAGTAAATACAGGAAGTGGCCATCGAATGATGGGTTGCACAGCCAAATTCATTTTCAGAAGTGAAAGAAAGAAGCTGATTAAAAATAAAAGATATGCCAAATAAAAGTAAGCGAAAACAAAACGGCCTTAGGAATAGCGAAAAGATTTCAGGCTCTAAGTGATGTCAAGTGTGACACTGATGAGTTGAATGACAGACTAATAAAAGAGTTAAGCAACGAAAGTAGTATGGAAAGATAATGAACCAAGGGCAACAAGTATTCAAAAATGACCCTCGAACTCACGAGAAGCAGAAGACCAGAGATGAAAGTACAGTAAAAACAAAGAAAAATGAAATAACAAGATCGGAATTAAATAAACTTATCAACAAGAGACAGAGAGAAGAAAAAAAGGATGAGAAACATGGATTAGATCAAAGAAATCATTAAAAAAAAGTCTGAGACAGGTCGGAAGTAAAATGGCACTAGGAAAACAACAAATTATATTACTGGAAGACAAAAACGATGGAGTCATTACTGTAAATGCAGAAATAGGATGACGAAGAGAGTTGAAGAATTTTACAAAGACCTCTATGTGTCAAAGACGAGGTAGCAATAGTTAACTTTACAGCTGATACAAGTGAAATACCTGAGGTAGCACCAGACGAAGTAAATATTTCTCTTAAAAGTATCAAAAAAGGAAACCCCCAGGAGAAGATGGAATAGTAGCGGTTTTACTTGTTGGATGCAAGAAAAGAAATACAAAACTGGCTCACCCACTTATTTACGCAGTGCATAGTGAAGAAAATTCCCAAAACATGGTGTAATACAATAGTTTGCTTTACAAAAACGGCAACTCAAAAGATCTTAGTACCTGTACCTATCGACCCATTAACTTATTATCAGGTACTGACAAACTTTTTATTAAAGTCTGTACGAAGATAATAACAACAACTTTGGAAGAAAATCAACCTCGTGAACAGGCAGGATTCCGAAGAGGCTATTCGACTACTGATCACCAACACACAATGAATCAGCAAACTGGGAAAACTACAGAACATATCAATCCACTGTGAGTTGATTTTGTTGATTATGGAATGCCTTTCGACGCAGTGGCGTACAGAGCAATGATAAATTCATTATGGGAACATGAGAATATTATAAAACTAATTGAAAACATGTATAAAGAGGTAACTGCTGCAGTTAAATTACATAAAGATTCAGAAGAAATTAAGACTGAAAAGCGTGCCCGTCAAAAGATAAAACTTCACCAATCTTTTTACATGCCTAGAAAGTATTTTCTGAAAGCTAGACTGGGAGAAGAAAGGAGTAACCATAGATGGAGATAACCTAAACCATTTAAGATTTGTAGATGACGTAGTATTAATCTCAAATCATCAGAGACATTGCAAGAAATGTTTAATGACCTAAACAGAGAAAGTCTCAAAGTAGGGCTGAAGATGAATCAGAGTAAACCTGAAGTACGAGTATGTTTAATTCAAATGCACCAAATAGCGTCCTCAGAATAAGCAAAGAAATTCTTGAAGAAGTAGAGGAATACAATTACTTGAGTCAAATCCTAAAATTAACGAAAGCCCATGATAGCAAAAGAAAACGATGCATTACAACTGGACTGAAAGCTTTCGGTAAAAATAAAGGTATCATGAAAAGTAGCGTGCCAATGTGCGTGACACGAAAAGTATATAACGAATGTTTAATTCCAGCTATGACGTACGGTTGTAAGACCTGGAAACTGACAAAAGCGATGGAAAACCAACTACGGGTAATTCGCTCTGAAAGTGCAATGGAAAGGTAAATGTTGGCAATATCTTTAAGAGACAGGAAAAGATCAACTTCGGTGAGAGAGCAGACTAAAAAAAAAAAAAAAAAAAAAAAAAATAGAGAAGTTATAAAAGAACAGAAATGAAGGTGGGCAGGTCATGTAACAAGGATAAAGGATAACCGATGGAGCAAGAGGCTGACTGACTGGAGTCCAGAAGATTGTAAGCATAGTAGAAAAAGGCCAGACAGAGGACGAGAGATGAGATAGAGAAGTCTGCAAGCAAAACGTGACAGAGATTGGCTCAGTCAAGGAATTCGTGGAGAAGGCTGGAGGAGGCTTTTGTTCAGCTTGGACTTATAATGGCTGATGATGATGATGATGATGATTGTGGGAAATATTTTCCCCCAAAGCAGTTGCACTCTCTACTTTTTAAAATCGTTGTCCCTGGTTAGAGTGCAGAGGAAAACCTGAGATCGTTAACAACTATTCAAGCGATTTTTACAACCCAGAAATTACATTCTCTTTAATAATTCTTATTATTGATAAATTAAATGTTACTGCGTTTAACCCTCGTGGACAACTATATTGTAAATACAATACTTATAATTAATTGGGAATTTCCACTGACCGAAACTGTGTCCGCGCATTAAATGACGTGTCTGAATATGAAAAGACCCTCATGTAAAAGCAGATGTGGATTTAACATATTACATAGATAAAAGGAATATTTGGTTTGGCTTTAGATTAATTAAAACTAAGATTAATTTGTTAGATTCGCCCTGTATATATCATGATGTAATCTAAATGTATGTAGCATTGTAATTAATTAATAGTTGGCACCTCTACCATTCTATGAGGGAGATAGAGGCTTACCTAGTTCGATCACTCTGCTCCTTGACATCGTCGAGGTAGCACGCTGCATATACGCGCCTCAAGGACACTTGACAGCCCAGGCAACAGACATAAAAACAGGCTCGTCGTCATCTGTTGTTTAACACTCCCTAGCTGAGTAACCTTTACGAATTGGCAAATTCAAGAGGGGATTAGCTAGGAGATAGAAAAGTAATAGTTAGGTGAGTTAAAGTGTAAGTTACGGTTCACTTAACCCTATGAGACTTGTTTGAATTTACTCAAGGACAATTTTAAGGATGAGTAAGGACCTACGAGTTGTTTACTAGAAAATAAATTTCTTACAACTTGGTGCCCCGACGGAGGATACCGATTTATACAAAGTCAAATATTTCTGACATTTTTGGTGCCCCGAGTGAGGATAGCCGATGTGTGCTGAAGAAATGAATGTGTTTAAAGTTGCTTTTGTTGGGCATAGTTTGCTACCATGTTCGGCTGAAGTGGATGACGTGGAAATATGCATTTACAGAGTTCCGGGTGGAAGGGCAAGTTCCTTCTCCAACGATGGAAGGCTGAATGCCGTATTAGATTGGGAGCATGACCGTACTATACTTTTCCTGGGAGGAAATGATATTCATGAGGAGGTGGAAGTTAATGAAGTTGTAGAAAACATTCTAGTTGTGGTAGGAGCCACAGAAGGCTCATGTAAATCCATGGTAGCCATAACCCTCCTGGAGCTAAGGAACCTGCCTGGAGCCAAGAAACCTACCATATGGCTCTCCAGTTTGCTATGGAACATATAAATTAATTAGCAGAGCTGTGAACAGGAAGTTTCAACGAATTAGGAAGGGGAGGGATTTTATCCACTTTAATGCCAAGCCCTTCCAAGCAACACTGAAGGCCAATGGTATACATTAGAACGTCATGGCAGAGAAGCGGTTCTGCAGAAACTTATAAATTATATAGAACTCAGGAAAGGACAGTTCTTGTGTACTAAGAGATAATTATCTTGAGCTCGGGGAATAAGGGTATTTTGGAAATTAAGTGGGGGGATAAATACAACCCTTGAAGTTTAATAACCCAGGGGGATAGGGTCGATATTATGGACCTAATCCCTACACTCCTCAAAATTTAAGTGATTAGCTGAGCCGGAAGATGAGTATTTGGAAATTGAGTGGGGAGATAAATACAACCCTAGAGGTTTAACAACCCAGGGGAATAGGTTTGATATAGTGGACTTAATCCCTAACCTCTTCAAAATTTAAAATAATTAGACAATTACTAAGCTGAGTTAAATTTGTGATTGAAACTCATAGTTAAATTAATAGATTAGAAATCGGTCAATATGTCTGTTTCCTTGCTGCAAAGATCTTCTAGTAGTAAAGCTGGATGGGTAACTAGAGCCATAAATGATTGCAAACAGTCGTTGGACGAAATACCTCTGTCCAAGGAGAAATTAAATAGTCTTCTAAATATACTGAAAGACCGGTGGAATATGTACGAAGAAGGTTGTATAACTTTAGAAGCGGCTATAGTAAAGGCTGATGATAAAGAACTCTTAGATTCACAGACTAGGAAATTTGAAGGTAAATTAGAAGAATATTTAACCGTAGTAAAGACACTAGAGTCAAAATTAGCTGAGATTGCCGCGGAAACACAAATTGTGGAACATTGGACTAGAGCTGTGTTGCCACAAATAGCGCTTCTGGAGTTTGATGGGGAGCAAAACTGGATATCCTTTTGGGATCAATTCAGATATTTAGTACATGATGGAACAGATCTCCCTAAGGTCAGCAAATTCACATATCTATTAGGACAGGCCAAAGGAACACCTTATCAGCTGATAAAGGAATTACCAGTAGAAGAAAATAATTATGAAGTGGCCTTGACTATCCTTAGACAAAACTATGAAGATGGAACAAGTTATCACCCAGTTACTGAAGGCTGTAATTGATTTACCCATACCTAAACATGATTTTGATTCCTTGCAAAATTTTAGAACTGCATTGAGTTGTAATTTAAAGGCCTTAGGTACTTATGAAGATATTAACCCGTCACGTCCCGAGGTTTTCCGCAGCTCCGACATTCCCCAGTCCCGAGCCTTTTTTGAAAAAATATTTTTTGGC
Source organism: Coenobita brevimanus (assembly GCF_032717465.1). NCBI lineage: Eukaryota > Metazoa > Arthropoda > Malacostraca > Decapoda > Coenobitidae > Coenobita > Coenobita brevimanus. The sequence continues at coordinate 26,922,016 of NC_136977.1, forward strand.
TAAAACTTCCGCTTTGGTTGAGAAACGAAGGAAAATCACCAAGAAAGGGCTTACCGTGGTCTATAAGTGGTCGGAACAGGTGAGGTCCCGCGCGCCAGGTATTGTATTCTATCATTGACGTGTCAGGCGCTCACACTTTCTATGGTAGGGAATACTGGGAGAAACAACACACAACACCTCTATATTTATTGAATTTGAACTAATAAACAATAACAGTAGCAATATAATGGATTTCAGACACATATATATGAAAAATAAGCATTGTACCATCTCGCGAGCATTGCGAGTTAGGTCCGAGCCGTAACATGCTATATGCTAAGTATCTTGTATCAGTCAACATATCATTATTTCTACTTGTATACTTCTGTTTCAATGACATTTTACCAATTTCTACTGTTTGTAAATGTTTTCAGATGTTTTCATTCATTATGATGACATGCAGCATAAGTTTAGCACACATTGGCTTACTAAGCGCACTCGTTATGACTAGTATTTCAACATACCCAATTGTTTTATCACTTTCCTATTATTTTTCCCTTTACATAGAACCTTTCCTCCACCACTGTAAATGTTTTCAATTATTTACATTCATTACGAGGGCATTTAGCGATACGCTAGCGCATATTCACGTAGCAAGTACAATCTCAAACACTCGTGTTTCATCTTTTACTTTATTTATTCACTCCAATTATACTTTCCCACTTACATTACACACGTTTACACCCTTATACTGCACTGTACATGCTTACTGGCATTATTTATTCATGTGGACATCAGAATATAGCATGAAAATACCCTCGCAATGAATGTTTCGACCAACATAATACTCAAACACTTATATACTAATTCTTCACATATATTACACACTTTCCCACTTGTTGACTTCTGTTTTCATTATTACGGGCCTTATTCATTCAACTGAGCGTCAGGATATCGCATCTCTATACACACGCTATGAATATTTTGACTTAGAATATATTTCAGCACTTACAATAACTTGAACTTACATTATACCCGTTAGCATTTCCAGTAATAATAATTACATATTTACGGGCCTTATTTATTGCACTGAGCGACAGAATATCGCATCATAAAACCCTCGCTGTGTATGTTTCCACTTACAGCATATTTATACATTTACATACAATTTTTGCACTTATGCTATACCCGTATGCACTTTATACTAATATTTGCAGATCAACATGACTGATAATTTCACTGAGCGTCTGTTTGTCGCATTTACTTCATAGTTTCAGCGTCCTATCGCATTCACACCATATCAGAATTGCATCAACGTGTGATATTCGCTGAAACATGGGTGAATGCAGAGACCCACGTCACACTCGACGCACTCATAGCGGGTGTCCTTCTTCTGTGTGGTGAGTCTCACCCGGGAATTGCTACACACGTGACACCTGCGTTGGGGCCTAGGTCTGTTTGGCTGGGGAGGGATAGGAGTGGGGAAATGGCGGCCGGATATTCTCAGGGAAGTTTGGGCAATAGGGGCAGTGTGGGTGCGATGCTGGGGCCTTTCAACAGCATAACGTGCAAAAATCTCTCTTGTGAGCTCCCTCACAAACCCTTCAAAGGTTTCCTGAACTCCTGTTGTCATGGCGTGAAGGTGGTGGCAATTCAGAGCAGTGATGTCTAGCAAGTGAAAGAACAGTATCTTATACCACTTCATCGTGGTCCTGGCACACTCTACCGTCGATATCATGGAGTTTGACTGGTCCACCAGGCGCATGTTTATGTTATAGTCCATGACACACTCAGGTTTCCAAATGTGACGCCTGTTCTCGCTTCGGTAATCAACGGAATCAGTACGGTGCATCAAGGGGCGGTGAACCGTTGACAAGAGGCTTACTTCTCTATTATAGTTCCACACAGTTGCAAGGATGTTGTTGGCTTTGAAGAAGACAACCTCATTCCTGGCAAGTTTCCGCCCTACCTTGGCCATGTGACGCCGGTTCACCTTCACGGTTCCACAGACTCCCGTTTCATGCGTGTGAAGATAACGAGCGAGAAGAGGGCTAGTGTACCAGTTGTCCAGGTAGAGGACGTGACCATGATGAAGGTAGTCTTCTATCATTGTCTTTACCACTGCTCCCGACAGTCCAATACTCCGATCTTCTATTATGTCTGTCTGTGCAGCGGTGTACAAGACTATGTCTTGCACATATCCAGTCCTACAGTCGCACATAACAAAGATCTTAACCCAAAACGGTGCCTTTTGCTGGGTATATACTGCCTAAATGAAATATTACCTCTCCACAACACGAGACTCTCGTCTATGACGAGGTTTCTATAGGGATAAAATGACGAACGAAAGGTTTGCCTCAGGTGATCAAAGACCAACCTAATTCGCCTCATCATATCTGTGTCGTTCGCATTTGCAGGATCATGAGCATCATAGAAATGGAGGCGACTTAGAATTTGTTGAAACCGATTACGGCTCATCACTTGCCCAAATATTGGGGTAAACATAACAGGGTCCCTTGTCCAGTAAGCCGGAATTTTGTTCTTTCGTATAATACCCATCAAAAGGACCAGGGCAAAAAATAGGAACAATTCTGAAAGGGAGACAGAGTAATCATATATGATAGAATGCCTACTCCTTGTTCCCAATCTTTCACTCTCAAGGCGCTGGGTGCTTGCAAAAAGGTTGGTTTGGTAAACAATCTGCTCCACGAATGCCTCACTAAAAAACAGGTGGAAAAAATCCAACCTGGTGGAATTTCGGTGAATTCCAGGAGGAATGGAGCCAGAGCGCCCCTGCTCAGTGAAGGGGTGAATGAGGGGAGATAAATCACTCCCATCCTCCCAATTCCATCCCACAAATCCCTCGTCCCCATCATCCCCATCACCGCCTTCGTCTGGGTGGGGAGGAGATCCTGGTGGGGGAAGTTGGGGAGAAGGAGTGTGGAGGGCTTCCCCACTGTCACTCCTCTTCCTTCTGCCTTTTCCCTTTCCCTTTCCCTTACGGCCTTGAGGAACATTGGGGGGCTGTGGGGATGAAGTAGGGGAATATTGGATTAGGTAGTTAAAATAATTTTATTAAATATGAACATCACTTTCACCTAAACAATCAATTTTGTGCTTCAGTTTAATGAAACTTATAAACCAGGTTTAGAAATAGTTCAAGCCAACTATTTTGTGTTCACAGGTATCGTTGTAAACTACCTAGTCTTAATTATCTGCATTTTAATTGGAGTTGCTTTTGTAACACTTCTAGAACGAAAAATTCTAGGATACATTCAAATTTGAAAAGGACCCAATATCGTAGGATTCCTGGGATTACTCCAACCATTTGCCGACGCTGTAAAATTATTCACCAAAGAACAAACAATACCAACTATATCCAACTTTTTACCATATTACCTATCCCCTGTCTTCAGGTTATTCATCTCCCTATTAGTTTGAGCTATCTTACCTTACCAAACCGGATTAGTAAATTTTAACACAGGAGTCTTATTCTTTTTATGCTGTCTAAGTTTGGGAGTCTATTCAACTATAAGAGCCGGGTGAGTTTCAAACTGTAAATACTCAATACTTGGAAGACTTCGAGCTGTAGCTCAAACAATTTCATACGAAGTTAGACTTGCTCTTATTCTTTTATCCTTTATCTACTTAATCGGCGGATTCAATATGGAACTTTTCACTCGGTTTCAAAAAGATATTTGAATAATTTGGTTTACATTACCCCTATCTTTAATATGATAAGCCTCTTGTCTAGCAGAAACAAACCGTACCCCATTTGATTTTGCCGAAGGTGAATCAGAACTAGTATCAGGATTCAATACCGAATACAGAAGAGGAGGATTTGCTTTAATTTTCATAGCTGAATATGCAAGAATTCTATTCATAAGAATATTATTCGTATTAATTTTCTTAGGAGCCGACCCATGTAGACTACTCTTTTATTTCAAATCAGTTTTTATAGCCTTTGTTTTTATTTGAGTTCGAGGAACTCTACCACGTCTACGATACGATAAACTAATATACTTAGCCTGAAAAAGATTCCTTCCAGTTTCCCTTAACTACCTAAGACGTGCTGGGGAGTGGCTCCTCCCCACCTTCCCCCTCCATGACAACACCACGTGATTTTCACGCACCCTAGCTCGACCACATGTTAGGGGATATTGGGGAGCATAAGACGTGGTTGGGAGTGGTTCCTCCCCACCTTCCCCCTCCATCACAACCCCACGTGATACAGAACGCACCCACACTCGCCCACATGATACACTTCGCCGCCTCACACTACCTAGGGAGAGCAATGACTCACTCACGTCACTCTCACTTTCAATACTCCTCCCTGCACTTTCCTTTTCACTCTCCACTCCCTCCATGGCACTTCCTAACTCCCCAAACAAAATACTAGGCCCATACCTGCTCGTCCGATGTGGTGTGCGCTCTGGGCCACGATGAGTTATTACCTCACTTCCATACCATGTGGCAGCACGTCCCACGACTCCGTCCTCGTCCTCGTCCCCATCCTCGTCATCGAAATCTGCTTCCACATCACACTGGGGCTGGGCATAGGATGTTGCACGTGGTTTCTTGGCCGGCTGCCCCTCTCTAGCAGCACGGTAAGTCATGTACTGCCGCTTCCTGGGGGACGGGACTTCTTCATCACTGCTGGTAGTTTCCTACTCCTCTGGCTGCACATAATCTTTATCCACAACCTTGTCGTTCAGTGGGGAATCACTGTCGCCTGTAAAGGCGTCCAGGGCGGCTTGAATTTCGCCCTCTGAGAGACCTCTCTTAGCCATGTCTGAGCGGGACCGTTGCTACCAGGTGAGTGGACGAGTGGCGGGTTAGCGCCGAGTGTCCCCGCCTGGTGGCAGGTAGGTGAAGGTCATGCGAGGATACGTACCGCAAATCAAGCGCGAAATTTGAAAATTGTCGAAATTATGCACTTTGCAATTGCACGACGTACCAGTACGTCGCCGGGACTGGCAAATGCAGACCGTTGCAACGTACCCATACGTCGACGGGACGGGGTGGGTTAAGGCATCAGACTGGGTGCTTTCAAGAATTGTGTCCTTAAAGCTTCTAGCTTACCAAAAACCAAGGATGCTTTGTATGGTAGGTACCAAAAGGATAATTTTTTCTGCGAAGAGATTGAGAAAGGCTTGATGCAACTCCGTAAACATTTGCAAGGAACAGTAAAACCTACTGAGATTAAACAAAAGACTGAAATAAAGAAAAAACCCACTAAACAACTGGTTGGGAAACCTAAGTGAGATAAAACTAAGTATGTACCTAAAGAAGAGATAGGTACTTTCCTTAGTTCCTTAAAGGCTGCGGATAAAATATTAAAAACAGGGAACAAACAAGCTGACGAAATTAAAGAAGTAAAACCTTCCATGCAAAATGACAGGAAAGTTTGTGTATTTTGTGGTAAGCAACATTCCAGTGCATCTTGTCAACGTTATCCTGATTATGCTTCTAGAGTAGGAAAGCTTCAGGAACTGGGGTGTTGTATAATCTGTATGAATTCCGAACATACTTCTGCGGACTGCAAAACTAAACTAAATCTTTGTTTTAAATGCAAAAGGGATCATCATCATAGTGCCCTATGTCCAAGGATTAAAAATGAGGTTCCTAAACCTGCAAGCATCAATATGACAATTGCAAAAGGGACTACTTCAGTTTTAATGCCAGCTGCAGTTCCAGTAGGAGATGTGAAGGTATTGATTGAGAATAGAAACCTATTAGCATGTACCCTTTTTGATACGGGTGCTCAGAAACCCTTCATTTCTGCAGACATTGTGAAGAAATTAAAGTTACCTATTATTGGCAATGTAAATCTAGCCATTACAGGATTCTTAACAACTAAGAAGGCTCAGTCTTTTGATTTAGTTAGACCATAATACAATTAGGCAGATATAAATGCCGTATAACAGCAGCTGTACTGGATAATAATTATGGAGACAAGTATATATATGAAAGGACTGAAGGAAACCTCTGATCATCTACAAAGCTCAGGGATAAAGTTGGCTAAACGGAATGTAGAATCAGATACTGTGGGTCCCATCAAAATGATAATTGGTTCTGATTATTGTGGAAAATTCCGACATAGAACTTTCAAGAAGAATAAGGTACAGTTGTTCAAGAGTCCAGGAGGTAACCTTATTATGGGTCAGTTGCCTTTTCCGAAACAAGTTAAAGGAGATGCCAAACTAGTAGACTCAGTCTTTGTTACCCCCACACAGTCATTGATGGTAGCTAGAATAGGTGCAGAATTAGAACCTACTTAGATAAATGACTTGGATGAAAATATTGAACCTGTACACAAATTGTGGGACTTAGACAGTGTAGGAATACACTCTGAGGAACCAACCCCTAAAGATAACATAACTTTGGATTTGTATAATCAGTCTGTGGAATTTAAGGATGGACAGTATTGGGTAGGATTACCACGGAAACTAAACCATTCGGAGTTACCAACATATTACCAAGCAGATAAGGCTCAGTTAAATTCTCTTCTAAGGAAGTTGAGAGAAAAACCAGAACATCTAACCATATAATTATGATACTATTATGAAGGATTATTTTTTGAAGAATAAATTTAAGGAAGAGATAGAATAAGGACATTACTTACCACATCATGCTGTAAGCAAGGTTTCAGTAACTACTCCCATAAGGATAGTATTCTATTGTAGTAGTAAAGCGTCCAAGGGGTCAGCTAGCTTGAACGATTGTTTATACTCTGGACCTACACTAACAGAGAAGCTAGGGAATGTTAGTAAGATTTAGAGAGAAACCTTATGCTTGTACAGCAGACATTAGAAAGGCTTTTCTCAGAATAGGACTGAGAGAGGAGGATAGGAAATTTACAAAATTCCTCTGGCCTCATGATCCTCAAAATGAGGATAGTCCAATGAAAACTTATTCTTTCCAATCGGTGCTCTTTGGCTCTTGTGCTAGTCCTTTCCTACTTTGCAACATTTTAAAGCATCATTTTGAAAATGCCAAATGCCCAGAAATAGGGCAAGCTTTTTACATGGATAATTTGCAAGGTGTTGCTGATACAGAGTCGGAAGCATTGAAGGCTTATGAAGTAGCCAATTCCGAATGCGGGAAGGCAAATTTGCTGTTACAGAGCTGGAATACAAATTCACCGATTTTGAGGAATAAAATACAAAAGGACTATCCAAATTATGACATTCCCAAAGTTCAAAATGTGTTGTGTCTTAACTGGGATACAACAGCTGATGTAATAAGTTTGAAACCAATTAAGTTCTCTGATGTCACTCTCACCAAGAGGTCCCTGGTAATTCAGGTCTCCATGTTATTTGACCCATTTGGGTTGGTCAGTCCTATAGTTATTAGGGGCAAATGTTTAGTACAGGAGGCTTGGCGAGAAAAGTTAGACTGGGACTCTGAATTAGGTGAGACATATGTGGAACAATGGGAACAGATTAGAAAGGAGTTTGAAACCACATCAAGGATATGTATTCCCAGGGAAATAAACAGTAATGAGAAGTCACACTTACACATATTCTGTGATGCTTCTCAAAGGGCCTATGGAGCAGTAACCTATTGCGCAACAGAAGAGGATAGCAAGATTATTATGTCCAAAGCCAGAGTTGCGCCAATTAAAGGAAGAACCGTACCTCAAATGGAATTGGCTTCCGTAGAAGGCGGAACTAAATTGGCCAGATATATAACCAATACTCTTGATACTCTGTTTGATGTTATCTATATATGGACTGACAGTGAGATTTGTCATTACTGGATAGGGAAGGAAGAGAGTAAAATTCCTTTCGTCCGTAACAGAGTGAAGACTATTAATGAGCTGTCTTCAAAATTTAAATTCATGCATGTATCCCCTAAACAAAACCCAGCTGATCTGCTCTCGAGAGGTTCGGCTGTAAAGAGACTGATCAAAGATAACTTGTGGTTTAAAGGTCCTTAATGGTTACTCACTAAAGATTGGCCTGAGCAGAAACGGTATGCTATTGCTGAGGTTGGTGTAGTAAGCTTGGATCCTGTAGTACCTGAGCCAGAAGTAATTGACATTAGCATATTCTCATCAATAAGACAACTTATTAACACTACTAAATCAGTTGTTGAATTTTTGAATAACAAAGTGGAGTTTCAGAAGTTAGATCCCATGGAATATTGGCTGAAAAGAATACAAAAGAACTATTACGGAGAGATATATGACCTTTTAGGCCAAGGCACTGGGAACATGAATAAGCTGATAAAAGATTTAGGCTTGTTCTTAAACGGAAAGTATCTGATTAGATCCTGGGGCCGAATAGTAAAGGCTGATTTGCCTCTCCATACTAAAGTATACTCGGTTTCACGGAGTCTGGCGCACTGATTTTGCCAGCTGAGGAGTAGATGGATTTGGTAACACTGCGCGATACACTCGGGCGGTGATTGGTCAATTTCCGTTGTGTTTGAACGTGCACCTTATTGACTTTATATTCCAGCCAAGGCCCTCATTGATTTGTAAGAGACTGGAAAATACAGATACAAATTAAAGAATGATACCTTTAATGATAAATATGTGCCTTTTAAATTACTAGAGATAAAACTGAACGACAATGATAACAAAACTAAGTAAAATAGCGAATGGATGCATACGAACACAGTTAGCGACTGTGACGGGAATTCAGACGTTCATAGCAAGGTGGTCCCGAGGTCCTGTGAAGGCTTGAATGTTTTTCCTACCACTACTACACAGTGTCAAGTCTACAGTTTACACGATGCCTCTCATTACCTCATCTGCTAATATGTCTTTGAAGTGTACTTGGCATTCTTGGGCACTGTCTTAGCTATCTCTGAAATTTTTTTTCCGTACTCAAGATATACCTATAGGGATGAAAAAAAAAAAAAAAAAAAAAAAAGCCCTGTGGAGATGTCTGTCTGTCTTCACTCCTATAAAACCTTTCATTACTTCCACGTAAAGCAAGCCCACTGACAGATAAAAACTGTATTACTTCCCTATGCATCTCACATAGTAGCGACTGTTTTGTATTTGTGTTGATCCTAAGAAACATGCTACTGTATTACCTGTTGATTGTCTCTGTTTCATCTCTGCCCAGGTGGCTGCAGCTTGCAAATGACATTGGCTTGATGCATGCTTGTTGAATCCATTTTCACGTTCTAATGCAACTCTCCAATTTGAAAACGCTCGCTTTGTAAAAATTAAATTTGTCATTTGCCACACCAAACTTGCGGCAAGGGAAAAAAAGCATGCATCATGTGTTAAGAGTATTCTAGCCATGGCGTCAAATTGTACCAGCTTGAATTGAAAGCCCTAGCATTCTGTCCAAACATTTTTGGAGGGAAGGATTTTAGTACTGGGTGTGTTGGATCATCATCATTGAGGTCATCCTATGCAACGCTAGAATAATCATATTTCCGGACTGAGGAACTTGGAGAAGGACAAGCATTGTTTTCATTACAATTGGTGGAACTTGTGGAAGGTGCCTCATAGATACTGTAGCTGCATCTGTGACAGGCTTAGGTTTACGAATCAAAAATTTATCCATCTACGTAACGTTACGGTACTGATAAGATGACCAATATAGTATAATACGAATGCAATAAGATATAACAACGTCAATATGTTCGAAGTCCTACCTAAACCCCTGCTGACAGCTGCCTCTGCGCTAAATGAGTCATATATTAGCAGTTGCGGGCAGCAAGTCAACAACTCTGAGCATATAAATTTTCATCAGTTACCAATAACAACTTTCTTGATAATTATTTAGAAATAAGACTTTTCATTAACCATTCATAATTTAAATCAAGCAGAAAAATTACTTTAGGAATATTCTTATGTTCATTGCAGTGTGCTGTAGTTGTTGACAATAATGCATTTTTAAACTATTGGGATTTGTTGCCAATGTTCCACTCAGTGTTGCTACACGTACGATAATTATCGTACTGTTCGTACATTTACAAAGAGAACGATCACAGTGGTCTGCAGAACATTTCATATATTGATAATTTGCTTTTGGAGGGCAATCGAAAAACTTGGTGGAGCATTGCCTCCCCGTGCCCCCCTCTAAAACCGGCCCGGGGAAAGATGCTTTAAAATTTTTCTATTAAGAACTGACTCGAAAACATTTGAGATACAAGATGTTAAAGCAATTGGACGATAGTTAGAGGGTTGGGAATGTCACCCTTCTTTGGGACTGGCTGAATGAGAGCAAACTTTCAGCAAAGAAGAAAAGGTGCAAGTTGATAAACAAAGGCGATAGCGTTTACCTAGGCAGGGTGTAAGCACAGAAGCACAGTTCTTGAGGACAACAGGAGGGTCTCCATCAGGCCCATATGCCTTGTTAGTATTGAGGCCTGTGATGGCAGAAAATACATCAGCTGAAGACAGTTTAATATCAGCCATGAGGAAGTCAGAGGGGGGAAGTGATGGAGGAACAGCACCGGAATCGTCTAAGGTGGAATTGGAGCGAAGAGATCTGCTTTATCAGTAGAAGAAATAGCTACAGAACCATCAGAGAAGAAAAAAGGTGGGAAGGATGATGAGGTAAAGTTGTTAGAAAGGTTTTTGGCAAGGTGCCAGAAGGAGTGGCAAGAATTCGAGTTGGAGAGTTGAGAGCATTTAGTACGGATGAAATTATTTTTAGTGGAGCGAAGAACAGACCCAGCACGATTCCCGGCAGAAAAGTAATTAAGATAACTTTTACAGGAAGGTATAAAGAATTTACACATATACAAAAGATGAAGGACCTCACCCAACAGACATCTTGAATATTAGGACCAACTTGCCTAGTCCCGGGCTCCTGCACTCCTCATAGGGCATCACAGGATTGGATGATGAATGAATGAATTATTATTATTATTATTGTCATAATTATTATTATTAATATTATTATTATTATTATTATAGAGAATGAAAGTAATGCAAGTATAAGTGGCTAGGGAATGGCTGGGAGAAGAAGGGATGTGAGAAAAGAGGAAGAAATCAGTAGGACGGAAGTTGTGGAAGCATTGAAAAAAGTCAAAATGGGAAAGGCCCCAGAAAATGATGGAGTGTGTGGTGAAATGCTAAAGCATGGGGGAGAGATAGTAATAGAATGGATGTGGAAGATGTGCAGATTGGCCTGGGAGGAAGGTAAAGTCCCGGAGGATTGGAAGTCAGGTATAATTATTCCGCTGTACAAAAGAAAAGGGGAAAAAGAAGTACAGTATGTGGTCATCAAAAAGGCATTTCTTTCTTAGTGAAATAGGAAAAGTATATGGTAGGATACTTACTGACAGAGTTAGGGAAATAACAGAGGAATTAGTTGGAGAAGAACATGGAGGTTTTACGAAGGGAAGAGATATGGATCAGATATCCATTCTTAGGTCTTTAGTGGAAAAGTTTCTAAAGAAGCGAAAGAAGTTGCATGTGGCCTTCATGAAACTGAAGAAAGCATATGACAGGGTGGATAGACAAGGACCGTGGAAAGTATTATGAATATATGGAGCAAATGGGAAGTTGCTAAATGCTGTGAAGAGTATATATGAGGATGCAAAGGCTGCAGTACGTGTAAATAGTGAACTGAGTTAATTTTTCTGTTTGAAGGTTGGATTGAAACAGGGATGTGCCATGTCTCCATGGCTGTTCAATCTGTACTGTATATAGATGGCATTATAAAAGAGATACAAGGTAGGGCAATGGATGATGGAGCAGCCTTAATGAGAGAGGGCAGTGTGCGGAAACTCCCTGTACTGTTGTTTGCCGATGATACTGTGTTGTTAAGTGAGGACAAAGGGGAGCTGCAGGGCTTGGTGATTGAGTCTGGGAGAGTGTGTAATAAACGGAATCTAAAGGAGACTGTGGGGAAGAGTAAAGTTATGGTCCTCGAGAGAAATGAAGTCAGTGAATGTACAGTGAGGTTGGATGAGGAGGAACTGGAAATGTGAATGCGTTTAAGTACTTCGGTAGTGTGACTTATGAGTAAGAATGGATATTTAGAGGGTGAAGTGCTTGAAAGGGTACAACAAAGAAGAAAGGTTGTTGGTTCTTTGAAAGCAGCGATAAGAAACAGGAAAGTGAGCATGGAAGCGAAAAAGCTGCTGCATGACAGTACTGTGATACCAACTCTAAGGTATGGAACTGAAGCTTGGACCTTGCTGGAGAAACAGATGTCAAGAGTGAGAGCAGTGAATATAAAGTTATTTGAGAGAAACATGTGCGAGTCACATGGAGAGACAGGCTGACAAACGAGGAAGTGAAGGAGCGTTGTGGTGTGGATGTGGATGTGACAGGAAGCGTTAGGAGAAACACAGTGAGGTGGTTTGGCCATGTGGAGAGGATGGAGAGGGAGAGACTGACAAGGAGAGTGTATGTGAGTGAGGTGGAGGGGGTGAGAGGGAGGGGGAGGCCAAGGATGAGATGGAGGGATGTACTGGAGAGGTATATGGGAGAGGGGTGTGTGAGCTGGAAGCGGGGCTGTGAAATGGCGGGGACAGGGTGACATGGAGGCGATTTGTTTAAGGCCACCCCTTACGGGATTAAGGCATCTGGCACTAGGTAAATAGATGGATTATTATTATTATTATTAATATTATTATTATTATTATTATTATTATTATTGTTTTTCATTATAATAATAATAATAATAATAATAATAATTATTATTATTATTGTTGTTGTTTTTGTTGTTGCTGCTGCTGCTGTTGTTGTTGTTGTTTTTGTTATTACCTGAGATCCGAATTACCCCTGAAAAATATGATTTTTCAACTTTTGTACAGTTATGGAAGTTCTAATCAATGTACAGTATACTCATTATCGACGAAATTGCTTCCCTTGGTGTTTAGAATTAATAAAACGTTAGGTAAAAAGGAAGACTTAGCTTTATGCCTATCGACCACACGAGGTTCATTAAGCCATACAATCTTCCCTCAGAAGACAGACGCTACAATCGAATTTACATCCAGCTCCCCAGATATACTACCGAGTTAAACAAAGACAAGATAGGAGCAAACTTTGTGAAAAAGTCTAACCAGTCTTAGAATCAAACATGGGTTCGTCCAAGTGCAAGCTGAGTGTGTTAACCACTTTACCACCCCACTGTTGGAAACTGCTTTACAACCCATGTTAGTTGCATATAAGCATCAGTAACTGAGTTTTGTACCATCTCAGATAAAGGGTTACGTTGACCTTTCATTTTTTTTTTTTTTTTAATACTGCTTACATGACGCTTCTCCCTGTGAATAACGTCGTCTGGATTATGAATTACTGAAACATCCGAATATGATCGTGGAAGTAAAAGGCTGAATCCAACAATTAACTTTACCGCAAAACACGGAAATAAGTAACTACACCCAATATTATAGAGTATAAAAGATGACGGCAAAGCATCTAGTGTTTACGGCTATCAAAAGGTCAAAGAATCAACACAAAAAGGCGATTACTGTTACCTGTGAAATTCCTTAGGTTTTCCTTCCGTCATGCTGTTCCCTGCATTCTTGTCGCTCACTCCTGAGTTGAGCACAGTGATGTTTTTATTACCATAATCATCATTATTATTATTATTATTATTATTATTATTATTATTATTATTTCTGCTGCAATCAGACCATTTCATTCGCTCTGTCCATAACCTCCACCTCCTACTTCATTCTGATTCTTAAATATTTTTTCCCCTTAGCGCTTCAGTACATCTATATATTGACATTTTTTCTTGTCTCTTAGGATTTAGTATAGATTAGCGATTTGTCTGTTAGGTGGTTAGTTTTAGGGTACAGGTATTTAGATTAGGTATTTTTGATTATAAGTAATATAAGGTTAAAATATAAAAAAAAAAAAAATAAAATAAAAATAAAAATAAGTAAAATAAAAATTATTATATATATATGTACGTGTGCATGAAAGTGTGTATGTTCATATGCATGGATGTGTGTGTATATATATATATATATATATATATATATATATATATATATTTTTTTTTTGACTTAATGACCAGGGGCTCCGGCCTCAATGGTCGATAGGCAAAAAATAAAAAAAAATAAATAAAAAATAACGTCTCTGACAGACCTCAAAACTAGGTTTCGTATCAACCATCACCACTCAGTTCACTGTGCTTCGGACATTCTTTAGAACATTACCTTAACTTTTATTATAGTTTGCTCTTGTTTCTACCAGACTAACGTAGTATTCTCTCGGGTTCACCTTTTTTTTTTTTTTTTTTTACTCATTCCATTTGCCTTTCAATAGTTTTTCTCTGAATGACGACCTTTTCCACTTGCTTCTTGTCAGTACCGCACTGTTTTTTATTCAGCTTTGTCTCTGACTCCACCTTCCATCCCATTCTGCTTCTAATATATATCTTTTCCTTTCTCCAAACCGCTTCAACACAACAGCGTCTTTTGTTATTATTCTTGCTATTACAAGACTACTCTATTACGCATCGCTACAGTCAGTCTCCGCCTTTCCTTCCACTCTGCCTGCAGTAGGCTACCACCTTCTTTACTTCATTACGATGATGCTTTTTTTTTTTTTCAATTAATCTTGCTACTACCATACCACGTGAGATACTTTCATTTTCTCCCCACCCACCTTCCCTTATTCCATTCTGCATCTAGGATCATGTTTTTATAAGCACTTCAATATGATGACTTTTTTCCACTTTTGCCATTACTAAACCATTTTTCCAGCCCGTCTATACCTGCATTTTCATCTATGTCCCATATGTAATCTCAGTTCATACTGCTTCCAATTTTTTTAAGCAGCTCTTATAAACGCATTTCTTTTTAAATTAGGTTAAAAGCAGTACATTATATTTTCCGAAAGAAATTGTTAATAGTAAGAAGGTTAAAAACACACTCAATCAAGCCTTTCGCCGCTTTGGTCGCACTAAGTAATGCTATTCATCTAAACACCAAACGATTTTAGTCAACAGAAATGGTAAGAATTATCGCCACTCACTCTTTCGCTGCTCTGGGCTTATCAAAGTGTCCTAGTCAGGCAAACCCATATTGATAATATTCAGCTAGGATAAATAACACCAAGTGAGTTAAGTCTTAATTTTTAAAAAGGCTTTGTGATTTTATTTGTTTTTGTGGTGGAAAGCATCCAAAAATTATTTCCCAGATTCGGCTTGCTAATCCACGATAATTTTGTTCAGCTGAAATTACTGTATAAAGTAACAGTAAAACGGCTGATTTTCACCCATTTATGTCTGCCTTTCTGTGCAAGATCTTAACTCCAATCGATGATGCTTGTATGCATTTGAGAGAAACACTAGCGGTCAAAGGTCTATCCTTACTGGTTCGGGACACTAAGTTTGTTGTTCCCAAACTTGGCATTGTAAAGTAAAACCCTTTTACTCAGCTGAGAGTAATCCCAGCAGGCAAAAGAAAAACATACAGATGATAACTTCCTACTGATCTGTGACTAATTTCTAACTTTGTGTACAAAAGCAACAATCACGGAAAAGCAACTTTTCCGTGATTGTATTCTAAAGTAGGACCATTTTATTTATATCAGAAAAACCCAAACAATCTTCACTTTTCGGCAGAACACAACAACTATATTTTGCTCCTCCGATTCTGTACTCTCTGGTAAGACTATTTTGTACAGCTGATTGAGAACCTAGTAACCGAACAGTTAGTTCCTTCACTATGAGGCGTCCTTGTTTAGCTGGAGAACATCATTTAGTGCAGACAAAACTGCAACCATATCTAACGCTGATGCCTTTTGTTTTGTGTCTTTATTCCCAGATTTATGCATACAACCGCAGAATTAATATTCATCCCTCACTGTACATTCAGTAACAGGACTATTTTATTCAGATATGTGAAATCCCATCACCTTTACTTCTAGATAGGACACTAATCACTATATTTTGCTGCTTGGGCTTTGCACCGTAACGTAGAACGACTATTATCAGCTGCAAAAAATCTTACTGAGCAAAGAAATAATTTTTAACTAATTTGTGTCTACGTTCACGATTATAGTGAAAACGTTATCAAGCTTTCTTGACCACCAATTTTAAGGGTAGACTTTTTTTTTTTTTTTCAGTTCAGGTTTTAGAAATTAGCAGTTTTCACTTCTTCGGCAGGACACTGATTGCTATGTTTTGGTGCCTGTGACTCTGCATTCTGAGGAAAAATGGTAACCATCCTGTGCCTTCTGACCGGTTGGTTCCGACCCACCAACCCTGCCAAATACTGTCTGTCCCATTATATTCATCCACACAATTTTAGCCTCATCTCCAACCCAGAGCACTCATTCTTATGTCACAGCATTACTCCTTTGTATTTGCTTCATTCTCACCACTGCTGAACGTTGAATATATTAAGCGTAAATTATCTTGGCAGAGAAGGGACTAAGCTAATTCTAATGCCGTCAATACGAAAAATTTCTCCGCAGCTGAAAGAAATCGTCTGGTGGTAGCATGAATGAGATGTTATCGTAGTAAGCGGTTAATATTCAAAGTGCACTGTCTTTGCATTCATTCTATTTATTCTATTCTTGAAACCGTAAAGCTATTCTGGTCACGTCCACTTCTGGGGTCTTCTCTTATGACTCATTAACTCTCCTCTGTACGATGATGTGTTGTTTTCACTTCATTCTTGCCACTGTCATATGACTGTGTTCATCCTGGGAGACACATCGTAGTAAAAGGGTGTGAAAGTTGCCAATAATGGAGGGATTACGACTTCTCTATGAACCCATCCTGTGCGATGATTTTTTTTTTTTTTTATATAGTTTTTGCTGTTATTAGACGATGATAATCAGCTTAGGAGATTCGCTGTTACTGCAGGGGTCAGTGAACACTGTCTAACCCCTCCAGTTTGGAAAAAGTGTTGCACAGCTGAATAATATCGTCTGGAGGTAGCAAGTTAAAAAGGACGTCCCTTAGGTAAAAGGGTCAGTGGACACTGCTTACCCACTCTAGTAAGAGAGACCTTTCCTTAGACACAGTAAATCGTCTGGCGGTATCGACAATATACTAGTAAGAGCTGTAGCTGTGACACCAGGTTCATGTAAATGTAAACTCGGTAAACTACTGGCTGGAGTTGCCCCTCCTCCACTCCACCAATCATTTTCTGGGGATAAGAATGGCGTTGTGGGGCATTGTATAATTTGCTAGCGGAGCCAACAGCCTATATTGGTGCCACCGCGAGAAGGCCATCACCATCAAGAATATACTGTAAAAACATAATTGTGCCGGAAGGGTAAAAGATACTGTAAGTGGTGGTTATCACAATGAATTAGCAGGTTGGTTCCTGTCTTCCTGTGCTTAGCACACTTAGTGCAATGTCGTCTTTCTGCATTTTATTCTTACAGCTACGAGACGGCTTTTCTACCTGCAAGAGCCTCTTGAGAATGAACAGGTAATGAAGGTCCAAGGTGAATTAAACCATTAAATAGTTGCAAGAATAAAGTCAAGAAGTAGATTAAATTGTCCTCCAGACAGAAAAATAAACTGGCCCTGTACAGAGTGAACATGAAAGCGTGTAATCAGATGATGCTGACTAATATCATGTATATAAAGGTTGCAGGAATAATACATAAAGCAAATAAAAACGTTTGGATGAAAGAAGAACGAATCAAGTCACCGTAAGACGAAGTAACATCAAGGGCCAATCAGGAATAGATGCTGCAAAATATAATAATTTGGCGGAGGCAAGAATAAAACACAGTAGACTAAGACGTTTAGGACAGAGAAGGAACAAATTGTGGCTGTAGCGAATGGACAGTGTGTGTCTACTTCCTGGTCCAGCTCACCAAAGGCTGCAGCGGTACAATCATGTTTACTAAAGACGATAAGACGGTGGCATGAGTAAAGCAGAACAACGGATGAAGACATGAACTTAAGAACACCCCTGTTTAAAAGCAGAAGGTGTAGGTTAATTACCACAAGACAGTGGCAGGAAGAAAATATAAAACAAAGTGAATGAAGGGCAGGTAAAGACGTCCAACTGAGAAAAGGGATCTAGCGAGAAGGTAACAAATTGAGTCTATATCGGATTAAATAAGAACGTGTAATGTCTAGCCTAAACCTAAAATCGGATGCTCCAGGATAAAATGTACTGCCATTTATAATACATGGGGCGGCACCAATGATATAGTAAACAAACGATAGATAAAGACTTGTAGTGGAACAAGTTGGTTGAATGTCCAGTGAACTTTAAAACACCCTGGCCTACAACCAGATGCTCCTATATGAAAACACGTAATAGAAGGAAATGTAAAATAAAGTAGAGAGAGTTGGCCAGAAAGAGAGGGGGTAGAAAATTAGGCCTATATCGGATGAAGTGAAAGCATGTAATGTCTAACCTCAGCTTAGAACTCGAGGCTGGGGGCTGTTCAATTATGCTGGCTGAGTAAGCACGTTTGCCGAGAAAGGGCTTCGCTGAAAATGTTCCTGCTCTCCGTTCCCCGACACACGGAGAAATCTGTAAAGACACCTCGACACACATTAATGTTAACTGAAGAAGTAAATGAGTAAAGTGTCACCACAACTAAGGGGTAACCATTTCTCACCCAAAATATAAATGAAACTGATGTATGAAGTAATTAGACGGGTGCAAAAATTATATATAGCTACACGTCCCCTAACCCTTAATATAAATGATGAAGTAAATATGGGGTCATCAGTGTGAAGGGCGGAAATTTTTTTTTAAGGACTTTGATCCTAAACAAAATATCTTCATAGCCTCATCATCACCACCACTGCACCTTGAGACTGGAAAAATAATGTAGGCCTATAAGATGGCATCATAACGTAGTAATGAAGGTTATAACTAACCCATCCCCGGAGCCTAAATGCAATATTCCAAAGGAAGGGAAAACAAAGTAAAAAAAAGATGTTATCGTCGTGAAGTTAATTTGGCCGGTTAAAATTTTCTTAGTCGAGAACAGGATGATGATGATGATGACGATGTTCAAAACCGCATGTGTACAGCTTGAAGATGAAATCCATATATACTTACGTGTGTGCATATAAAAGTGAGGATAACAGCAAACAGTGTCAGTCATCTTCTAAATTACCACGTGGGAATTGTTGATGGTTCTCTTCCTTATATGCTGTCCTTTTGCCATTTCTGAATTCTACTCTCACCAGTTTTTAGGGAGACATTTGCAACGAATATGATGATAATTACACACACACACACACACACACACACACACACACACACACACGCACACACACACACACACACACACACACACGCACGCACACACACACACACACACACACACACACACACACACACACACATTCGAGTACATGTACAAATATACATATATACACATACACCAATATAAATACACTTACCAATATAGTATATATACGCCAAAAAAATCGAAGATACTGTATGCCAGAAAATTTCATGACACAGTCCCTCTTATGCATAACTGGTACAGCTCTGAAATATTTTTTCTCCTTTTGTCTTTTTCTTTGCCTAAGACGTCCAGTCATTAAACGCATAAACCTCAAAGGAAGAATTAACTATCTTTACCCTGACTAACGCTGAAGTTTTATTTACCGCTGGAAATCTTCCGGATTCAAGGGTTTAAGTAAAATTTATTTCAGGCATCTCAGAAAGAGCGGATTTTTATACCGTACTGGTTTAATTTTGTTCAAATTTCCTTGACTGGGATAACTTTGGCACTTTTATCCCTTTGGTTTCTGTATGAATATATACGATATATATATATATATATATATATATATATATATATATATATATATATATATATATATATATATATATATATATATATATATATTCCCCCTTTTAAGCTCATTCCTCAGTCCCTCCCCAACTCAAGCTCATCACTATTTTCCTCATTCACCTTGTACCACCTTTCCCTTAACCAATCGTTTTCCACTTCACTTTTTCTTCTTCCCACTGACCCACACTCCCTTTTCCCCACGTCCTTCTAACTTCCCCTTTTGCCAATCCCATCCTCACTCTCCTTCCCACTCTCTCTCTCTCTCTCTCTCTCTCTCTCTCTCTCTACTCCCTTCCCATTCCTTCCCATATTCATTCCCATCACTCTTCTCCTCCTTCCCGTACTCCTACACTTTCCAAAGCTATGCCACTCCCATACCAACTCCCCAGGTCCCCACATTCCCTCAACACCCATAACACACACTCCGCCAGTCCATCCCCACATACTTGTACACTCCCTGCACCCACTCTCCAAATTCCTAGATTCCTAACATACACTCCATACTCACTCCCTCGAATTTCGTCCCACACCCAAGCTTCCCACTCCCACACTCACACCCTAGGTCACAAGAAAGCCGGCAGACAAGACCCAAGCTCCCGGCACTTTCCCTCAATATTTAGGCCTTGGTTGCCGAGGTGTGGGACTTACACGCATAATTGCTTTCCATCCTGGACCCTGCCGATCTGATACTACAGGTCTGCAGAATTAAAGTAATTAAGAATTGTTTTAATTCTGGGTAGTTATTTTTATTGCACCGCTAAACACACTGGAAAAAAATTAGAATGTTTTCATCACATCTCATTTTAATACAAAATTATAAGGAACTTTAATTATAATAATAGCAAATTATAAATTTCCATCGAACTATACAGTATTGTTCTAAATTAGCTGAAAATGAAAATTTTTATTCAATGTAATTTTTTAAATACATATATATGGGAAACAGCACTATATATTCCATGACTCACATAATAACTTCTCTAGTCTTTGTAACTTCTGTTTCTATGCTCAAAAGTTTTGTTTGGTGACCATTCGTTTGTACACATTTTCTGGTGCGTTCCTGTGAATCATCCCTTAGTAGTCCGTCGTCATACTGACATCCCAACGTCCCTGGTGTCTGCTGATGGAATCTTTCACTCTGTTCTCCATTCACTGCTCCAAGTTTTTCGGGGTAAAAATTCTGAATGCGGATCCAAAAAGTGAACTTTGAGAATCGTATTGCAACCCAACTCTTAAAACTGGACCAACAAATTTTTCACTGTTTCTTTGTAATTTGGATCCGTCTTATTACCTAAAAACTTCGAAATTGCTTCTTTGAATGATACCCAAGCCTCTTATTCTAGATCGTTCATCGCACCATCAAATTCTGAATGAGAAACCAGTTTTCCAATATCAGGTCTAGTAAATACGCCCTTTTTCGATTTAGCTTCAGACAAACCAGGAAACTTTTGGCACAAATACATGAAACAGGCTCCATCTTTTCATGGGGCTTTGACAAAATGCTTAATTAATTCAGCTCAAATGGAAGCAGTGGTAACAGCACTTTAACTGGATTCACCAAGCTTGGGTCTGATGATGTTTTGGGCACCAAGCTATAGATTTTGTCAATTTGGCCATACCCTCTGAACCGAATGTAAATCCTTGGCTATGTTGTCCCTCCCACAGCTTGTTTGATTGTTTAAAGATCTCCTGCACCTATAGTGCAGGCCGGGCCATACATCAGCCCGGTCAGTGGGGTGTGGGCTGACTTTAAAAAGAGTAAGTGGGAAGACAGGGCCTGGGGATTGCCCAGCAGCTACGCCCTGTCTTCTGGCTGGCTTTGTGGTGTGTGTGCCACCCACAGTGAAAACACGGGAATTTTGTTTACACTGACTGCTGACCCAGTAAGATACACAGAACTTTCAGGCACCAACATATGAACCAACGGTGTTCACTGTAGTTGATTTTCTTGGGAAGATATACCAAATTCTGGTACGTTTCTTATAAATGCACAGTATGAGCAACAGTTATAAATGCATATTTATGAAGCATCTCTTTCAGGCTTCTTTTTAGTTGAATTTATAAATGGTCTTCATTCTTCTGCACTATAATCTCTGCCAAGTTTCTGCACTAGGCCACTTACGTCAGTGCAATGAATCAAGGATCAGTGCAGTAAACCAGCATTTTCAATAAATATCACTGTGATAAAAAGGAAACACTCCACTGAAAGTAATTTACAAGCACACTAGTCAACTGAGTCTCACTGGGATATGTTTGCTGTACTCCAATACTGGTATGACTCATGACTGTGTTGTGTTCCATCTATATATATTCTGGCCTAATATCAAATAAAATAACTGTTGTTTTAAACAAGGGTTCTGATATTAGAAAATACTAAATTCAAACATATTATCATTGTAATAAAATATGCACTTTTAAATAACGATATAGTGCGAGATAAAAAAAAAAAAAAAAAAAACTACGGTATAATTGAAAACTAAAAGAAAAAAAGTTTTATGAAAAAATTTTAAGCTGGAGAATAATAGTTTTCATTTTTTAATTCAGCACCCAAAAATATATGAAAATCATATGAATTAATCATTTTTTTTTTTTTCCTGTATACAGGTACTCTTATGTATACTTGTTGAATGAGGCTTCATTTCTGGCTTCTGGTGTGGCAGGACACAACGCTGGGTCCAGTGGGTTTAATTGGCACAGTCATAGTCGGTTCAAAGGGGCGGTGCTGTTTTAGTCGGGGGAGACTGGTTGGGAATTATGGTTTCTTATTTTCCCTGCCCATTACCTTACTTAGCTCACTGCTCATCTCACCTCACTACACCCACATCGTATCTTCTTCACCTTTCGTTGAGTCGAGGTCACCGTGTCACGGGGGAAAAGTAATTCAAAATCAAATTTCCACCAAGTCGTCACATGCCACGGTGGGAAAAGGAATATGACTCCTACTTATGAGAGGCAAAGAAAGTCGCCACTGCCAGGAGGGATCGACTTATGAAATTAAAATACTAAGTTTTACTTTAACCTGGCTTATGTCTTCAGTTCTCTAGAAACAAGAAATTATACTTACTTTATGCTGGCTTACGTTTCCAGTTCGGTAAAGACGAGATTTATAAACTTTCTCTTCAGCAGTACACAGCGGAGAATAATCACTCAAGATTGCTAATATTATTAGTACTGCTGGCCTCTGAAAGTGTCCTTACCCGCTGACAATCAATAACAATAACACTAAAGAGGTTCCTGCTGATTCCAACCCCTAGCTGGGTTTATTATGAATGAGTACGGAAGAAGTGGCTTAACTACCTGTCGTGGTTACTATAAGAAAAGTTTGTGCAAACTGGGAGTAAACAAATAAAAAAGAAAGATCAATATGGTAAAATGAAACACGATTATTTACAATCAGTCAAACTCAGAGAATTGTAAATTTATGAATTACAACAAAATTTGTTACGTTACAAGAAGCTTAAAACAAGTAAATTCAGAATCTCATGCAAATAAATTCACTCACTCAGTCAAGCTAGCTTATTTACTTAGACCTTGAAAACAGGAAAAAAAAAAAAAATGTTAATTGGAGATGTGGAATCACGAGGCTGTAGACTGGAGTCGTTGTAGGACTCTATCAGACGAGGAGTAATCATCGACGATCCTATTGTCTGTTCCTCCATCACTACGTCCACCTTCCTCTGGGCTGTTCAGCACCAACTATTAACTACCGTACGGTAAGTGGAGAGGCATGGCATCCCAACGTGGGGCCCACAGCTCGAGAGACACGACGGTGTAATCTCCGGAAATCCTTGGACGTTCTGGCACACGTCTACCCCCTGCAGGTGTCCTACACTTCTCTGTAGGCTGCCCATGGAGAGATGGGTGATCTCTGGGAATCGGATGATCCTCCGATCGAGACATGCGCTTCGTCTCATTCTCAGCCATCGCACACTAACTACTATGGTGAGTGGAGAGGTGGTGTCACAAGCTGCGTTTTTTTTTTTTTTTTTTTTAATGCAAGGAAGAATGAACCAAAGTCCAGCAGCCCGGAAACCGTTCCTTCCGAGAAAAAACAAAAACAGTACAACAGAGAGCCAAATTCAAGAGATAAAGGTGCAACCGTGCAGTGAAGAGACAGAGGTTGAAGGGAACGAGTAAGAGGAGGAGAGTTAATGAGACTAATGCCTTTGACTCCACCCTTTTGAGAAGAGCTGTACGTAGGAAGCCTCCCCACACATGAGAGTTGTAGCATACAGAGGGGCGAATAAAGCCCGTGCATAAGTCAAAAACTGTGCAGGGGTGATGCTGGTCATTTCTCACACTGGCTGCATACGTCTCACCCTCGCACCTGTCCTTCTCCAACTGATTATTATTCTCATGCAGTGTTGCCAGACGACCAAGGCTAAAATTCCCCAACTTTCGTGGCAAAATTTCCCGAAAATTCCCCATGTGTTCACGTATATTTACCTTAAAATAATAAAGTAGTGATATATATGTGATAAAACATTAGTGAGCTGGAAGTAATGAAAGGGATTACTTATATCAATATTTAATTTCTAATATAACAAAACTATAACTCATTGTGTTTTGCATACTTTTACATATATATACCGGTGTGTGTATAAAATTTAGAGAACTTATGATATCCTAGAGAAATAATCTTCTTCCTAAATGTAGTATATGCATATGTGTACACTGACAAGGTTTAAGTTAAGAATATTCCTTATAAGAGCTCTGCAATCATACAATGATAAATAATTTGGATATTAAAATGAGGTTTCTTGGATTAATTGAAAAGGAAAATACTATCTATATACTGTACATAGGCCTACCAGGCTTGCATCCCCTGAAAGGGGGTAGCCAAGCAGTCACAAGCACACAGAAACAGTATACACACTCAAACAGTACTGTATTACCAGGTGTCGGTTTAAGATTTTTATGTACAGTGTACATTGTGAAGGTTGTCTCATTAATCAGACTCACTTTCAGACTCATCATTGTATATGTCACTTTTCATTTTTTTTTAGCAGATTATCTTTGACTTCAATACTAAAACAATAATTATTTCTCAGATATCTCTTTGAGTGAAGGAGTCCAGTTAATGTCTTAGTTGACAACCGGTTTCTTTGTTTTGTTTTCATATTATTTACTGCTGAGAATATTCTTTCAGCTGTAGCACTAGAATGTGGAAGGCAAAGTAAATGGAAAACAAATGCTGATAAGTATGGAAACATTGCCCTATCATCTCCAAACTTATATGACTTACTTGTTGCCAAAATTCTTCAACCCCAGTGTCATCTGGTACTTCAAGCTTAGTGTTTCTGAGTACTCTCTATTCTCTAATTCATTGAGCCTTCTTTGCTCAATAATACGTGGAACTAAGCTAGCCAATGGTGCAATAGAAGGTATATTTTTCTTAAGAAATCACACGCCCGCGGAGGAGAAAGCCACTCCATATTATATATCTCAGTGGTTCCAATGTAGGAGGAGACCTTCAAAAGTAATGTATAATTGTACATATGTGCTTCCCAGGGTGAGATTCACATTTGTTTAGTTGATAATAAGAAATTACCCAGATTTTAAATAAAAAAATAACGAAATGCGAAAATTCCCCCAAATCACACCCGAATTCCTCTTTCCCCGTTCACACCTTGAATTCCCCGAATCTAGGGAAAATTCCCCATGTCTGGCAACACTGTTCTCATGCCAGCAAGCTCGAGCATGAGAAATGGGCGTGGCTTACTGTACACGGCAGTTACAGAGATGTGCGAGCGATATAATTATATAATCATCACTCAGTGATGCACTGTATCAGTACATAGAGATAGTCACTCATGATTCAGTGACGAAAGTTTTGAAAAAAAAAAAAAAAAAAATCCCAATGGACTACAAATACAAGACGGTTAAAGAGCGAATCTTTCTGGGTTTAAAAAAAAATGCTTCGCGAGTTCCCATATTACACAATCTAATGAATTCGTATAAAAACACAGTGTGGCAAATTCATGACATTACGCCACATCAAAACGAAATTTTTCTATGGAAAATTTGACTGGATCTCTCTCTCTCTCTCTCTCTCTCTCTCTCTCTCTCTCTCTCTCTCTCTCTCTCTCTTTGATACATGATACATGCATATGTAATAATCAAATAATCATGGATTTATTGTATGTAATACCTACCAAAACTTGCCAATGCTATTACCCATTAAACCCCATATCCTTGGCTTTCTTCATGAACAAGTTAGGAGCCATCAATATGGTAAAATGAAACATGATTATTTACAATAAATAAAAGTCAGAGAACTGTATATTTATTAAACAAAACAAATTCTTATATAACAAGGATCTTAAAACAAGAACATTCAATATCTCAAGCAAGAAAGTCACCCACTCACTCGATCAAGCTGGCTAATTCTCTTAAACCTAGAAAACATAAAACAAAAAACTTTAACTGGAGATGTGGAGTCATGAGGCTGTAGACTGGAGTCACTGCTAAGACATCATTAGATTAGGGGTAATCTTCGACGATCCTACTGTCTGCTCCTCCATCACTACATCCACCTACCTCTGGGCTGTTCAGCACCACCTACCAACTACATAGAGTGGAGAGTTATGGCATCCCAATGTGGGGCCCACAGCTCGATAGACATGATGATGTATTCTCCGGGAATCCTCGCAGGTCCTGGCGCACGCATACCCCCACGGGCGTCCTCACACTCTTCGATAGGCTGCCGATGGAGAGATGGGTGATCACCGGGAATTGCAGGATCCTTAGATCGAGACACATGCTTCGTCTCTCTCTCGGGCGTCCATCACTAACTACTATGGTGAATAGAAAGATGGCGTCACAAGCTGTGAGGTGATGCTGGTCACTTCCCACACTGCATGCGTACATCTAACCCTCGGGCCTATCCCTCTCTAACCAGTTAATGTTCTCACGCCAGTAAGCTCGAGCATGAGAAATGGGCGTGGCTTGTTGTCCACGGCCGTTACAGAGGCATGCAAGCAATATATAAACCAAGGCCTAAAGAATACCAGGTCTAACCATGTGCAGGTAGCATGACATCACGCGGCCTACCTGTCCCTCTTCCCCTCTCGCCCCTACCCTTACTTCTCCTGTCTGCTCCATTTTCTGTGGTGTACACATTCCCAAACCTTCACTGACAGCTCTATTTTCTTGACATTGTATAGGTTAAAAAAAAAAAAAAATGCATACTATTGCCCTCTAATTTACTAGATTTTTCGCTTTTCTGTTTTATTGCCATGAGATTTTGCAGTCGTGTAGATCGTGCATTCTAATAAGTATACGCCAACGGACAAAGTACTGAATAATATCTGAAGGCAATGCAGGGAAATTACCAATATCTTTTGGCTCCCTTTCCTGGCTTTAACTGGTTCCCATGGCAACACTGGAACAAATTTTCCATCACTTTCGATTGTTTCTGAAACTTTTCACTTGGTACTATAAATTTTCTTACCTGCTTGCTTATAAATTCTACACAGTTACTCTCATTATCTCTTTCACAGTCTGTCCTCAAGAACTCATACTGAGGGAACTTACAAAACGTGTGGCTAAACTAATAGAGCAAGACAGAGATAACAAGGTGAGTTTAGAATAAGACGATGATAGCAAAGAAGGACGTTCTCTCTCTCTCTCTCTCTCTCTCTCTCTCTCAGTATATATTAATATGTATATGTATATAATATTTGGTTGCTACATATGGATATACAGTATTAAAATTTGTATAATATAAATCTTGCAATAAATTTTCTAAACACGCATGTGTATGTATGTATCTATTTCTCAATTTTTCTCTCTGTGTAATATAATTAATTTGCTGAATATTCTGATAATATATATATATATATATATATATATATATATATATATATATATATATAAATACATATATATATATATATATATATATATATATATATATATATATTAATCTGCGTGACTTACAGAACAGTGCCCCCGAAATATACCATAATGCCCCCGACAATGGGGCAAGCAAGATACAGCCCAGTACACCCGGGAACGTGCCGACACCCCCACACAGACCCCACGAGGTAGCCGCCACCAGTCGAAACAACCCCCGGCAACAACGACATGTCAGCCCGGGCCGTGTGCCCCTATGTCATGCAGCCACCACGCCGTCGCCGTCGTAGGAGAAGGACACTACCTTCACGGAGTGGTATTGTTGAACCAGGTAGGGGTGGAGTTGTTCTAGACACTCCAGATGGCGCCCCTCCTTGTGAGACAGCCTATTATCACTCCGAAAGTGTCCCGGTAGAGACGGCCTATTGTCACTCCCACCCTCGTGAGACGGCCTATTGTCGCTCCCGCCCTCATGAGACGGCCTATTGTCGCTCCCACCCTCGTGAGACGGCCTATTGTCGCTCCCGCCCTCATGAGACGGCCTATTGTCACTCCCCTCCTCATGAGATGGCCTATTGTCGCTCCCCTCCTCATGAGACAGCCTATTGTCGCTCTGAAAGTGTTCCAGTAGAGATGGCCTTTTGTCGCTCCTGCCCTCGTGAGACGGCCTATTGTCGCTCCGAAAGTGTCCCGGTAGAGACGGCCTATTGTCGCTCCCGCCCTCGTGAGACGGCCTATTGTCGCTCCGAAAGTGTTCCGGTAGAGACGGCCTATTGTCGCTCCCCTCCTCATGAGATGGCCTATTGTCGCTCCGAAAGTGTCCCGGTAGAGACGGCCTATTGTCGCTCCCCCCCTCGTGAGACGGCCTATTGTCGCTCCCCCCCTCGTGAGACGGCCTATTGTCGCTCTGAAAGTGTTCCGGTAGAGACGGCCAATTGTCGCTCCCCTCCTCGTGAGACGGCCTATTGTTGCTCCGAAAGTGTCCCTGTAGAGACGACCTATTGTCACTCCGAAAGTGTCCTGGTAGAGATGACCTATTGTCGCTCCGAAAGTGTTCCGGTAGAGACGGCCTATTGTCGCTCCCCTCCTCATGAGACGGCCTATTGTCGCTCCGAAAGTGTCCCGGTAGAGACGACCTATTGTCGCTCCCCCCCTCGTGAGACGGCCTATTGTCGCTCCGAAGGTGCCCTGGTAGAGACGGCCTATTGTCGCTCCCGCCCTAGTGAGATGGCTCACTGTCACTCCGAAGGTGCACAGAAGGAAACAAGGAGCGAGGCGTCACCCCGACAGGAGACAAGTGCCCAGGCCTCCCATACCAGAGTGGCCCAGACAGGCCTCACAGCCTCCCCTGGCCTCCGCTCCCTACGTCTGGCTCTAGAGCAGACGCACCTGACGGGCCCCAGTGTAAGTCGGTGCCGCAGCCCTCCCCTGTCGGCGCCCCTAGACGCTGGAGACCGCAGTCCACAGTCTCTCCCGATTCTCCCCAGGACACCCGGGCGCGATCTCCATAAGCCCCTACGACGACGTAAGGCTCCCACCTCTGGCCGAGACTTACACCAGAGGTTACTGGAGCTATTCGGCCCCAGTCCCGAGGGCCACACTCCTGAGTCCAGTCCGGAAGCCACGGGTAGACCAGGACGCGAGAGGACGCCCTTATGAGTTGTCCCATGCCCTCTTGGTACGCCTCCCCTTGGCGGTGCCCCTAGCCCGGCAGGATTGCTGATGACGTGTTCCCGCCTATCTCCACGATGAATATGCGTGATGCTACCCAGAAACAGTGCAAGTGATTTAGGTTAAGTGTGGCTTCGCCTAGTATAGTATCGTGCAGTGACTTATTATAGTGAATATCGGGGCAAGTGAGACCACAGTGAGAGAATAAAGGACGAGTGTGTGAACCAGGATCTGATGAACTATATTTATGAGTGACGTCCCTTATATACAAGTAGTAAGACTGTGCTGCCTGGAAATTCCTCCGTAGTGACACACCCCTACTGCTGTGAGCTCTAAAGAAGTAATACGAGAAAGTATTAGTGATATTCCCCCACTCACGCTGCCCGTAAATCTTGTACGACACTCTCTCGCCCCAGTATCAAGTGTAAGTGTAAATCAAGAATAAAATCAATTACCAAAGTCCCTTTGCCAGTGGAAAACGTGTAATCCTCATTGTTAATACTTGCCTCTCTCTAGTATTACCATAACTCCCTTCTAGCCATCACAAGTCACTCCCCGCACCCCCCCTTTCCCCCCCCTTGTGAGACTCACTCCCCGCGCCTCCCATGCGCGCCTATATTCACTGTACCCTGAATACACTAGGATTGATTGTGTTGGCATTAATATCAGATAAGCAAGTATCCTGCGAGATATACATGTCCTAGATAAGGTTTTATTTTGCTATATATTATGTTGTAATATCTGCTGATTGTCATGTGTCTGATTGTGGTAATATACGTGTAAAGGTTATTGCCTAGAGTTTTTGTGTCCTGCCTCTCTTTATTGCACTAAGCTCTGGTCTCGAAAGAGGACCCCACTCCACGTTAGGTGTATTAGGAACGAGAAGTCGAGCCTATTTACACCTAGCATTACACTGGTGGCCAGCGGTGGTTCTAGACCTGGGCGTAAAAGAGAGGTAATCAGGAATATTTGGCAAAATGGAAACTAAACCGCACATTCAGTTACCCAAATTTGACCCCAAGCAGTATGATATACACACATATCTGGCAATAATTAAACCCTTACTGGATATTGGTTTTGAAAATGACCAACAGAAGATTGCAGTCACACTACCACTATTGGGCAAAGCGGCGGCGAACATAGCACTGAAAATCGTCCCGGAGCTCACCTGGCAGAACTTTACAAAGTTCACTGTACAAGCCATCACCCCATCATTAGGGAAAGTGGTGGCACTATCCCAACTGGATAGTATAAAATTTGACGGGAATCTAAATGATACCCTAACTCTGGCAAGACGCCAAGTCACCACTGCCTACCCGGAGGCAGACGAAGAAACCCGGGAACAACTCACGTTTCATACACTCCTCAGGATTCTCCCCGATTATATTAACCCCTTAACAGCGGGGCGTCACTTTCGTGACGCTTGGGAGCAAGGGATCATACTGCGGGGCGTCGCTTTTGTGATTCTGTGTTATTTTGAATTCACCCGGGCTTTCAAGTGGGGGCTTGTATCATCTATCAGTACTGACAATGTCCAACACTAGTCAGCACTCCTAATCTCATCTGTACTCCCATCCATTGTTGACAATTTAGCCATTTCTCCCTGTTCTTGACTCCCCTCCCTACCCCTCCTCCATTACCCTATCCTCTCGCCTGCCCGGCCATGCTACGCTAAGTAAATCTTCCCTGGAATTTTTCACTGATTTCATCCATTGAAATAAGCCCTATGTCGTATTCTTATACCAAATAATATATACAAGAAAGAAATCAGGTAAGTGAGAGTGCCATACACCTGGAATTGGCTAATTATCACCTGACAACACCTCACGTGCACTCGTTCGCTAATTTTCGCTGTTTTTTTCCACTTGAAATGTGCCGTATAATCTATTTTCGTAATAAATATACATGTAAGGAGAGAAGGGAGAGGCCTAAGTGATATTTACATTCACCTGGAACTACCTAATTTATAATGTATTGTCTAGATTTCCTGCCAATCATATCAGTGCTACACAAAGCTGTTTCAAGATTTAACATTGGTAGCTCTGATTATATATCTCCTAAGTAGGCCTCTAATCTATTTTCGTAATAAATATACCTGTAAGGAGGGAAGGGAGAACCCTAAATGATATTTACATTCACCTGGAACTACCAAATTTATAATGTATTGTCTAGATTTCCTGCCAATCATATCAGTGCTAGACTTAGCTGTTTCAAGAAGTAATATTGGTAACTCTGAATAACCCCTAAAGCAGGCCTCTAGGCTGCCCCTGCGTTATCAGTGTACTGTCATCTTCCGAAGTGAGAGGACGTATGTTTCATCTTGCTGACTTCAAGGCCTTTTTTCACCCCCATGCAAATGGCTCTGTGACCTTTACCCCCTACTAAACCTCCTGTGGAAAGAGGTAAAGGGCTGACAATTGATAAAAGAGTGACTACGATCTTTCTATTGAGTAAAACAGTGCAAGTGGAATTGTAAATAATGTGTAAATAATGTGTAAACAGCAAGTGAAAGTAATGAATGTAAATATAAGTGAACAATGGAAAATAGTTTTATAAGTTATTTCAAGTGACAGTGCATAACACTGTAAATAAAATAGAAATGTAAATAACGTAAATAAAATAGAGATCGTAAATAGAAATGTAAATGAGTAGTATTATAAGAATATGAGTATATACCCTAGGAGTAATGAAAGTGAGTTTCACTCTAGCATGTCTGAATGCTATGAGTTATGAGAGTGAAGATGAAAGTGACATTCACTCTCAATGCCAGTATACTGTACAGGACGAGAAAGTGAATGCTACGTATTTTACTGAAAGAAATTGAATCCCTACAGTGACAATAAACTAATACTACTGAAGGAAACTTATGGATAAAGACTGTAGATATATATAAGTGTTATATAGTAATAGAAATATAAAGTGTGAGGGTTTTATGAATAATAAATGACAGACTACCATGAGCGAACTAGTGCCAGTGCGACGATCAGACGCGCTCGTAATTTCCATTGCTTTCACAGTGTTTTTTTTTGAGTATGGATCCCAAACTACTTGAAAATTGTAGAATAGTGTTTATAGTGTTTGTATCTGGCTGTGGTAATCATATTACGGGTTGTTGGGAAGTGTAAAGTGGAGACTTCGTTACCCTACTTCAGAGGTCTCCACAAGTCCTACGGTAACCGACGAAGGCTCAACAATCATTCCAGGAGAAAGCTGAAGGTATGTGCCATAAGCATATGTAATTTTATTATTCTAGGACTAATAACTGATTTTTGGCAAATATTTTTTGAGAGTCTGTCGGAGCCCAAATAACCCCGCGGCACACGCAAGTAATTGGTAAACAAGCCCGCGGTGTAGGGGTTAAAGAACATTTCATAATACACAAACCGACGGGAGACCTGGACAAAGATATCAGTTTAATGAGGCGCCTTCTAGCCGTCCATGCCACCCCTCAGTGCATCGGTGAAATAAATCAATTCCCCGTTGACCTCATCACCGTCAACCCGTGGGAATTTTCTCTGTGCTGCCACGGATGCCCGATCCACGACATCCGTGAGCAGCTAGAAGCTGCCCAGTGCAGCCAAATGACACGAGGGCGCTTACAAACCTCCCCACCATACGCAAATTCCCCTAAGCCTCAGGAGAAGAAAATACAAAAGAGGAAACACAAAAAGCGCCCCCCCCCCACTGCCCCCGCATCCCACCGTAATGGCAGGGGCCACCTCACATCTCCCCCAGTCTATGACAGGGGGGAACGTTATCTTTCCTTTTCCTCCCCTCTCACTATCTCTTCTGTTCTACCTTCCCCTATTCCTGCCCCTAGTTCTAACCTTCCCACCCCACACACCACTATACCTCCTCAACACAAAACCTGCCTCCCTCTTCACAGGCCTCCTAGGACCCTTCCCTCATCTTCCCCTAAACTACTTTCTAAAACCACCTCCCCCTGTCTACTGCCTTCCACCTACCACCCCGCACCACCCACCACCATCACTTCACCACCGCTCGCTGTCCCTGCCCCACATGGTTAACTCATTCACCTTCCCTATCACACTGTCCTCCTCATCCCCACCCACCTCATTTTCCTCGCTCACCTCCCGTACCCAACCTTCAACCTCACCATCCCCACGGACCACCACCTCGTCCCCAATAACCTCACCAGATGCCTCGCCGCCCACCACACCCCGCACCCCACCACCCATCACTCTCTCACGAGCTCAGCCCCCTGCTACCACCTGCACCTCCCCATCCCTGAACATTCAGACAACCCCATGAGGCCGCATCTCCCCACCACCTCCGGCTCCCTCTCCCCCTATACCTCATCCCACCTTTCCTCGCCTCCGATGACACACCACCTGCCACATCCCACTCCACAGCCCCTGCCAAGCCACCACAGTTCCAGCACCGCACACCGTCCGCCATCACCCCCACACCCGCACCATCCCCTAGCTTCGCACCCACTGCCCACCCCACACCACTAGCACAGAACCCTGCTACCGCCCAAACCACCCCACCACCAAACACCGGGATGGCGCCACAAGATCGCACTCCCTCCTCGCCACCTACCCTCCAAGCCACCTCTCCTGCCACCTCACCACCGCTACCGACCCCACACCCCAACCTCCCCCTGCTCCTGCACTGCCTGTCACTTCCACATACGAGTCCTATGTTTCCTTCTTGCCATCCCCCTCCACCCCCCCTACCACCTCAGCCTCCCCCGCCTCCACCATCCCCCGCACCTCACCTGACGTCTCACCCGCCACACCTCGCTCACCCTCACCCCTTCCCTCCGCCGCCTCATCCTTTCCACCCAAGCCCACGTGCCCCGCCCACCCTGCCACCCCCACAGGACAATCCACTACCACCGCCCTCTCCCCTCCACACCTACGCACACCCACTCCGACGATCTCACCTTCCACCGCGCCCCCAACACGTGCAACAGCCCATGCTAACCGACTCTGCCCACCCCGCACGCCTACTTCCCCACCCACCCCACCCTCAGAACCACCACCAACACCCCCTCCGGCCGACTCTCATGCCCACCAGCCCGATACACCAACACTCCTACACCACCCACCTCCCCACGACTTCACACCATCAAGCTACATCAGGCCCAAATCCCCTCCACCTGTACTCCCCAGAGACTCAACGCCGCATTACCACGACACAAAACCCGGCCCCTACCCTCGGTGTCCAGCATTCAGCTTCCGACCACACCGACAGCCACACCAAACAAGATGAGAGTAAGACGGGCCGTATGGGCGCCGACCCTTGGCAGGAACCAAAGACTGCGGACCACACCACCTGCT
Organism: Coenobita brevimanus; assembly: GCF_032717465.1. Lineage (NCBI taxonomy): Eukaryota > Metazoa > Arthropoda > Malacostraca > Decapoda > Coenobitidae > Coenobita > Coenobita brevimanus. The sequence goes on from NC_136977.1 coordinate 26,956,513, forward strand.
GACCCTCCTCCATTCAACCACCACCGCCTCCACATTCTTCCTCATTGAGACGCGGAGCAGGAGGAAATCCCCTACACCATCGCCTGGCAAACCGTGCTGCAACACCTCCAGCCCGTGTACACCACCCACTACACGCAAGCATTCCACCTCCAGCCATGAGGTCGTGACTTTTTACAGGGGGAGAGTGGTAAAATGCGTGACTTAAAGAACAGTGCCCCCGAAATATACCATAATGCCCCCGACAACGGGGCAAGCAAGATACAACCCAGTATGCCCGGGAACGTGCCGGCACCCCCACACGGACCCCGCGGGGTAGCTGCCACCAGTCGAAACAACCCCCGGCAACAACGACATATGTCAGCCCAGGCCGTGTGCCCCTATGTCACGCAGCCACCAAGCCGTCACCGTCGTAGGAGAAGGACGCTACCTTCACGGAGTGATATTGTTGAACCAGGTAGGGATGGAGTTGTTCTAGACACTCCAGATGGCGCCCCTCCTCATGAGACGGCCTATTGTCACTCTGAAAGTGTCCTGGTAGAGACGGCCTATTGTCGCTCCCACCCTCGTGAGACGGCCTATTGTCGCTCCGAAAATGTTCTGGTAGAGACGGCCTATTGTCGCTCCCCTCCTCGTGAGACGGCCTATTGTCGCTCCCGCCCTCGTGAGACGGCCCACTGTCGCTCCAAAGGTGCACAGAATGAGACAAGGAGTGAGGCGTCACCCTGACAGGAGACAAGAGCCCAGGCCTCCTATACCAGAGTGGCCCAGACAGGCCTCACAGCCTCCCCTGGCTTCCGCTCCCTACGTCTGGCTTTAGAGCAGACGCACCTGACGGGCCCCAGTGTAAGTCGGTGCCGCAGCCCTCCCCTGTCGGCGCCCCTAGACGCTGGAGACCGCAGTCCACAGTCTCTCCCGATTCTCCCCAGGACACCCGGGCGCGATCTCCATACGCCCCTACGACGACGTAAGGCTCCCACCTCCGGCCGAGACTTACACCAGAGGTTCCTGGAGCTATTCGGCCCCAGTCCCGAGGGCCATACTCCTGAGCCACGGGTAGCCCAGGATGTGAGAGGACGCCCTTACGAGTTGTCCCGTGCCCTCTTGGTACGCCTCCCCTTGGCGGTGCCCCTAGCCTGGCAGGATTGCCGATGGCGTGTTCCCGCCTATCCCCACGATGAATACGCGTGGTGCTACCCAGAAACAGTGCAAGTGATTTAGTTTAAGTGTGGCTTCGCCTAGTATAGTATCGTGCAGTGACTTAATATAGTGAATATCGGGGCAAGTGAGACCACAGTAAGAGAATAAAGGACGAGTGTGTGAACCAAGATCTGATGAACTATATTTATGAGTGACGTCCCTTATATACAATTAGTAAGACTGTGCCGCCTGGAAATTCCTCCGTAGTGACACACCTCTACTGCTGTGAGCTCTAAAGAAGTAATACGAGAAAGTATTAGTGATATTCCCCCACTCACGCTGCCCGTAAATCTTGTACGACACTCTCTCGCCCCAGTGTCTAGTGTAAGTGTAAATCAAGAATAAAATCAATTACCAAATTCCCTTTGCTAGAGAAAAACGTGTAATCCTCATTGTTAATACTTGCCTATCTCTAGTATTACCATAACTCCCTCCTAGTCGTCACAAGTCATTCCCCGCACCCCCCCTTTCTCCCCCCCCCCATCGTGAGACTCACTCCCTGTCCCTCCGCGCGCGCCTATATTCACTGTACCCTGAATACACTAGGATTAATTGTGTTGGCATTAATATCAGATAAGCAAGTATCCTGCGAGATATACATGTCCTAGATAAGGTTTTATTTTGCTATATATTATGTTGTAATATCTGCTGATTTGTCCCGTGTCTGTTTGTGGTAATATACGTGTAAAGGTTATTGCCTAGAGTTTTTGTGTCCTGCCTCTCTTTATTGCACTAAGCTCCGGTCTCGAAAGAGGACCCCGCTCCACGTTAGGTGTATTAGGAACGAGAAGTCGAGCCTATTTACACCTAGTATTACATATATATAATTAGAGAGAGAGAGAGAGAGAGAGAGAGAGTATAAGTGAGGTGTTCTTTCTGATGCAATTCCCCAGTCTCCTTTGACACTCCCATATATCTAGGCCTGTTCAGTTTCCCTTTCTTTCCCATTCTTTATATACAGTATAAAATCAGTATACATTAGATAGATAGATAGATAGACTGATTGATAGAAAGGCTTGTATGGAAGTTATTGCAAGAAAAATGTAGTGAATATTTATTAGCCCCCTTTATATATACGATTTTTATATTGTATATCCACATATATGTCTACATAACATTGTATAGCCTACATGTCAATGTTTAATGAGAGAGAGAGAGAGAGAGAGAGAGAGAGAGAGAGAGAGAGAGAGAGAGAGATGGCGTAATTGAGGTGTTCCTCTGAACCTCATGCAATATACAATCAGTATACTGTATATTAGATAGAGGGATAAATAAATAGAAAGATTAATAGACAGATTTGTATAGAGGAGTTATGGCGAGAAAAACATAGTGAATATGTCCACCCATTTGATATTTTCGTGGGTAACGGTTGAAAAGTATCTTTGAAAGACATCTCTTCTTGTTTCCTTTTTTTTTTTTATTCGTGAGTCACATTCTTGCCTTTAGAATTTGGTAAAATCAGTGTTTGGAGTGCATCATCCTCTAGTCTTCTTTGATTTGGAGGTATTGGTCTGTCCAAAAGTTCATATGAGTGACCTTTTAAATGCTACTTGCTCAAAATGACGACTGCATACTCGCGCAATGTCTGGGTTAAAGATGTCTTCTTTTGCCCAAATGTATCCACTTTTGACAAACTTCTTTATTTCTTGGTAATATAAAGAAGCTGACACCCTTAACCTTTTTTTTTTTTTTTTTTTGGTCTATCGACCATTGTGGCCAAAGCCACTGGTCATGAAGGCATATATATATATATATATATATATATATATATACAGTATATATATATATATATATATATATATATATATATATATATATATATATATATATAATTATTTTTTGTATTTCATTTTTATTTTTTCTTGGTTTTATATTTGTTAGGCCTGATATTACTTACAGAGAAAAATCTAATCTAAAGACCCTAAAACTAATCACCTAACAGACAAATCGCTTACCTATACTAAATCCTACAGAGACAAATAGCTAGACCTACACTAATGGTAAAAATACCTCGACCAAGAGAACACCATCGACTGCAGATATGTAATGCCTTTCAACATTATATACCTGTACTCATTACCTGCTGACTGTCAGTCGAGGCGCACAACCTAATATAGGGGACATTAATTTATGAAAGGGAACCAGACAAGTCAGGAACATTTCCATACACGTCAGCTGTCGGCCCTAATTAGCACAACTTGAACAAGATAGTATAATGTGTTTATTTGTACAAAAAAGTGCAGTACCTCGCCAAACAGACCACCATCGACTGCAAGTGCCCAATACCTTTCTGTATTGCACATGCACACTTGCACTCATTAGCTGGTGACTGTTAGGCGAGGAACGGGGTTTAATGTAGGGGACATCTATAATAGAAATAGATCAGTGGCAAGGAGGAACTATTTCAAATATGTCAACTGTCAGCCCTAATTATGAGAACAATATATACATTTTTACAGTCGATAAAAACCATAACCATACAGTAAAAAAGTCACATCAATCTGATCAGTCTGGTCTCTCTCAAGAAACCCATCAATTTACAAATCATAACAATGTCCCCATCACCCAGGATGGTGGAAAGGGTGAAGGGGACGTCTACTGCGCTGCAGTAATTTATAAGTGAAGCACGTTCACGAATAAATCGCCGACAGCGCAGGATGATATGACTGATGGATAACACCCATCACAGATGTCACAGTGGGGTGGGCATCGTCTTTCCATATAATGTTTCATGTGCGTCAGGATGGTGGCATTAAGCCTCAAACGAGCCAACACTTTTTCTTCCAGGCGACTGGTACGGTTGGCAGTGTCCCAGTTGCCCAGGTATGGCTTTCATGTTGGAATATTTCGTCTGGTCCACTGACCTTGCCACAGAAGATTTATTGATTTCTTTCCGAGAGAGTGACTCGATCGTCGATCACGAGGAACGTCCCAAGTCTCCTCGAGCTCTACAGACGACTTTGCAAGTAGGTCAGCCTGCCCATTGCCTTAGATACGACAATGACCAGGCACCCAGATCAGCATGAATGACTTGTTCCATGAATGAAATTTATTAACAGTGTGGCCCTAAATCTCATTAGAATCCGTAGTGCAAGAAGCAATCGCCTGAAGGGCTGATTTCGAGTCTGAAAATATGACAAATGCATCATGCCTAGAATTGAGAGAATAGTCTATGGCTTTGTCAATAATAAAAATTTCGGAGGTAAACACAGATGTATGAGTCGGCAGCCAATACCTGAGGGCACATTCGGTCAACCATACACTAGCACCCACACATCCACTTGACTTGGAACTGACCATGTACAATTGGTGGGACCCCAAGTGACAAACGATGATGTTATGAAACAAGTGGTGGACCTCTGCCTGGACCTCTGCTTCCGGCACCTTGGCCTTTGGTGCTGGGAGCCATGATACATCCACGGTAAAGCCGGGTGACTCCCAAGGTGCTATATTTTTTTACACCAACTTGCCAGTCACTGAAGTCCACACCAAGCTCCTGAGTCAGTAAGTGGAGGTGGACGGCAAGTGGCCGATGCACCCCCCACATAAGATGGTGGTATCGATGCAGGGGGATACAGGCCACATTGCCGATATTACTTTTCCTTGATGTTCGTAGTCCATATGACAAGGCCAGGTGATCACAGCAAATACAGAGGGGAGGTACATTCACCTCTATTTCCATACAAGCTACATGGGTACACCAGAGGCTCCAGGACACATTCACAAATATTTATTCTGCAGCACAACGTGGGGTCGGATGCTGAGAGATACACCTGTGCCCCATAGTCTAGCTTCAATCGAATAAGGGACTTATACACCATTAATAAAGATTTCCTGTCGGCACCCCAGGTTGTACCCGCTAGGTACTTGAGGATATTTAATGGTTTTTCGCAATGAGCAAGCAAGTTAGTAACGTGAAGTTTAAAATTTAATCTGCAATCAAAGTGGAGGCCCAAAAACTTTACAGAATTTTGAAAAGGTATCGTTTGGTTATCCAAAAATAAATGCAAACTGGGGACGTTATGAGTCGTAAAAACTACAGCAGCACACTTTGGGATGGAAAACTTAAATCCCCACTGCAAGGCCCATTGGTGGACGGAGTCAAGGGCTGCTTGAATCTGCCCAGCCGAAAATTGTGCATTATGGGAAGAATGCCATATTGCCCAATCGTCAGCGTAGAGAGAGTGTTTAAGATTCCTTGGGATGGGAGCTGATGACAGAATATCATTGATCATAATACTAAATAAAGTGGGACTAAGCACACTTCCCTTCGGCACACCGTTTTCCTGGATAAATATATCTGATGTTACGTTGTGGGGCAATTTGACAGAGAAAGGCCTGTTCCTTAAGAAATTTGAAATAAAAATAGGCAAATTTCCTCTTAAACCATAAGCATAGATCTTCATCAGTATACTGTGTCGCCATGTCATGTCATAGGCTTTATGGATGTCCAAGAACACCCCTATCATGAATTCTTTATTGGCAAACGCCTCTGAATTACGATGCTCCAAATTCATTAAATGATCTAGTTAACTTCTGTATTTACAGAAGCCACATTGTTGATCATTAAACAAATTCTTCGACTCTAAAACAAAAAGAAGCCTATTATTAACCATACGTTCCATGACCTTACATAGACAGGAAGTGAACACAATAGGACGAAACAAATTGGGATTCATAAGACGACCAGCCTCTTTGGGTATCGGTATGATGTGCACAAAGTGCCATGAGTTTGGGAACATTCGAGACGCCCAAATCTCTTTGTACAATGCTAACATCTTAATCAGGTTGTCCTGATTGAGATGCTGGATCATACCGTACGTGATGGTGTCTGGTCCAGGGCTGGTGTCTTTACAGGATTAAAGGGTAAGGAGCAGTTCATCTAGCGTAAACTCTTGGTTGTACAGGGAGTCTACGTCTTCTGTGGCAAAGGCTATTATCTGTAGCTCAGCCATCCATTTATGATGTTGGAAACGCAGATCATAATTGGCTGAGCTACTTGCATGAGAAAAATTCCTGGCAAGGATGTTAGCAACGTCCACGGCATCGTCATATATGTTATTATTAACCTGCAGGGTGGTAACAGGAATGTATGGGCCTTTATTATTTAGTATTTTACTAGTGAACCAGACTTTACTTAATGGTGTTGTACGAGTCACCGTGGACACAAAGGACCGCCAGGAGTCACGTTTGGCCCTTCTTATTATTCTCCTTGCCTCAGCCCGTGCCTGTTTGTGTACATTAAAATTTTCCTTAGGAGGCTGACTATCGAAAATCCTGTATCTCCTATTGCGTTTCCTTAATGCTTGTCGGCAATCTGTCGTCCAACAATGTGCTCTATGCTTCGCATGAACTGTAGAAGTCTTAGGAATAGCCGCGTGTATTACGGAATTAGTTACATTTTCGACTTTAACATCTATGGTCTCCCCACATGTATCTAAATTTGCAATCCTTGAGAAGAATCCCCAATCTGCTTTCTTATAGTTATATTTTGGAGGTGGTGGGTCCAAAACAGTGTCGCGTGTATAAGAATGACAGATGGGTAAATGATCACTTCCCAAGGAGTCGTCATAAGGGTCCCACGAAAAATCTTGATGTATACCAGGGGAGGCCAGAGATATGTCAATAGCCGAAAAGTTACCAGTACAATCATCTACATGAGTCGCTCTACCATTGTTCAGAAGACAGAGGTTGGACTGTAGTATTAGGTCAGCTACTTGCTCACCACGACCATCGATCCTCAAGCTGCCCCATTGATAGTGATGGGCATTAAAGTCACCCAACACTAACTTATTCCCAGGAAGATGTTCAGATAGTGAATTTAAAGCATCACTATCAATGAGGCCATGTGGAGGACAGTACAGAGAGCAAATAGACAGATACGTTTTATTAAATTTTACTCTGCACGCAACAGCTTCCAGAGTAGAATTTAGAATCACTTACGTTTGTGGGTGTGATTTGTGTGTGTATATGGCAACTCCATGACCTTCATATCTTCTATACGAGTGGTAGTGTTTGAACTGTGGAGGAACAGGATGATCCTCCAGGCACGTATCCTGTAATCAAACAACGTCTGAAAGCAAGATTGATATATTTTGTAATTTATTCCCAACACCTCTACACTTCCACTGTAATATAGCAAATGTGGCGGTTTAAGATTTACGAGGGTGGCCAGTATGCTTAGATTTTTTTATGCCCCCCGCGACCAGGCGAGTTGCTACAGGGCAACCTTTCCCGGTGCTTGCTAATGGAAATCTCCATTTGTTCATCAATGACAAGGCTCCCAGAGTCCCCTAAAGAAGAGCTAATTCTTCTCTCCCTCGCTGGACCAGGAGCAGGAAGGACATGAGGACGTGTCTTTGAAAGAGTTGTGAAGTTATTTTTAACACTCTTGTCAGACTTCAGTTTAGGCTTGACTGACCGAGAAGCAGCTGCAGCCTGTGAGTATGAAGAAGCTTCAGGGAGGTCAGTTAGAGAGTTGGATCATACAGAAGGCTGAGAGGTGGAGGTGGAGGTAGAGTGAGTGGCCTCATTAACAACCACAAGATCAATCTGCATCTCCACAGTGCACATCACAGGACGGGACATCATCGCCGAAGCACAGGACCTATCCGGTGTGGGAGTTGCATGCAGCTCCTTCACCTTTTTGCTTGCTTCATAGTAAGAGATGCCCTCAGTCACCTTCACTGCACAGACCTCTTTCTCCTCCTTCCACTTGGGACAGTCCCTAGAGGAAGTGGAGTGAGCACCCTTGCAGTGAAAGCAGCTGGCAGAGTCTGATTTGCAATGTTTAGCATCATGACCTTGCATTGCACACTTGCCACAGACTGATTGGGAGCCCAACAAGATTTTTCACGATGTCCATATAACTGACATTGTAAACAACGAAGTGGTTAAGGGATGTATGACCTTTCGTTAACAATTTCATACCCCACTTTGATATGCATTGGGAGAGTTACTTTGCCAAAAGTCAATATAATCGTGGCCATTTTCATCCTCCTGCCCTCAGAAAATCTTGTAATAAAACAGGCGTCAATTATATCTTCATGAGCAAGTTCACGTATGATCTCGTCCTCTTCCATGACGATGAGGTCCCTGCAAGTGATGACACCCTTGCAGGAATTCATGGCATGCAGGATCCGCGGTTCGACATCATAACAGTGAAACTTGCGCAGTTTCATCAAGTCTTGAACCTGGGAGGGGTTGACAGTTTTTACCAAGAGATCTCCATTTGCAAGTTTTTTAAACTTGATCCACCTCCTCAGCCTAGTCATCAATCACTTTCTTGATCATGAAAAAATTGAGACTGCTCAAGGGAGTGGAACCAAGAGCATGAAAAGTGACAAAATGAGCATTATTTACATTGATGTCAAGAGGGATACGAGTCTGGGGCTGTTCTGTCCGGGAGCGGTCAGTCTGTGAAACCGTCCTGGGATCGTCAGGACCACCGGGGGGGGAGGCAGTAGGGGCGTCTGCCATAGCAACCACTTCCCCCTCACGGGGGAAATGGGAAGAAGGAGAGAAACGAATAAGGGACAAACAACTCAGGACCAAACATCTATGGCTGAAATTGCCCTCTCAAACCACTCCAGGGAGGCCCAACCGTGTTAATTTACACCCCAGAGCGATCATTGGGGGGGACCCTCCGTGGGCAGCAAGCAAAGGTAATCTCAGTGTACAGGAACAGACACCTACTGTTCCTATCTAATAGGGAGTGGAGGAAAATGAGAAACTAGCTAGCCTAAAGCCGCCAGAAGGGTGAAAAAAAAAAAAGCTAATTGCCGGTGAGGCAGCCCTGAGAGCTAGAGAAGAGAGCAGATGGAAAATACGTTTACACCCTCCGCGACCACGCATAAAAGTCCCCTTAACCTTCTTCCCCGAGTGTTCATAACACCCGAATACTGCACAGTTAGTAGGCACTGAAGAGCTGTGATCAGGACGGTGTCCTTAAGAGAACTGAGCGAGCCCGCACCACTGCTGGCTGCGTGACGTCATGCACGAAGATACACGCGTTCTCGTTCGGCCACAGTTTGACCTGTTGTATTCTTTAGGCCTTGATATAAACATCGTTCAATGATGCACTACTGTACATCGGTATGTAAAGACAGTCACTTATGACGAATGTTTTGAAAAAACTGTTCCCAATGGAGTGCAAATACGGGACGGCTAGAGAGCTAATCTTGCTGGGTTTTTTACTAATGCATCGTGAGTTACCGTAATAATACAATGCCAAGAATTCGTATAAAAACACAATATGGCGAATTCTTGACACACCCCTCACATGATCAGGAGACAGATAAAAAGATAGATAGGCAAACAAACCATACCCTACCCTCCACCTACTACATCACATCACCACTTTGATACCACCACATTTTGCTCACCGCTGCTTAATATTTTACTACTATTCCGTTGCTCATCAGCACCACATCACATCACTTTCACATTACCAAACTTCTTCAACACACCACACCACCATTATTCCTGGCATAATGGTAATATATTGGATGATTTTCCCTGTGTAAAGTACAGGTTTCTCTCTTCATTCTGACTTGCCGTAAGTGCTTGGAATAGATTAAAAGCATCTACTTGCTCGAGTGCCAAGGGGTTATCTCAGCCTCTTCATGCCCACAGTGGGGGCAGAGGGACATTGGTTTGAAGATTGTGACACTGTAAGATAACTTTTACCTGGTCGTGGAGTAGTGGATTGCTGCCTGGCTCTCACCTGAGAGTCCCGGGTTCGATTCCGGGCAAAATGGTAATATATAATGTATGATTTTTCCTGTGTAAAGTACAGGTTTCTCTCCCCATCATACGAACAAACAATGCCAAGTGTTGCAGGCACCCCTTGATTTCGCCACTCCACCACCGCACCACACCTCTACACCACACCATACACTGTATCTCCACTACACAACGACATTACTGTGTCACCACCACAACCTGTCCTTTGAACCTTGCTCCCCTCAATCTACCATTTATCATCATCACCTACCACACCACCACACCTCTCCACCTCACCACACACTGCATCTCCACTAAACAACCACATTACTATATCACCACCACACCCTGCCCTATGTACCTTGCTCCCCTCTATCTACCATTTATCACTACCACCTTCCACACCACCACACCACACCCATCCACTACCCCACACACCACCCTTCCTGTACACCACCATATTATCACACCATCACCGCATCCCGCTTACTGTACCTTGTACCCCTTATTCCTGCCACTCATCCGAACCGCACGTTTCTTTTCTCTCCTTCATTTCTCCAAGCTCATGTCAGCGCTCCTTCCATGTCTGCCATTGCATTTCATACCACTACAGTAACACTCCATTAATTACTCCACCCTAAAATCACACACTCACCATAAAAAGTCAAACTCGCCCTAAGGTCACTGCCGCAAGATAACATCACTACCTTAAAATAATTTTCATCCTCTGGAGAGAGATTATAATCTCTTCAATGCGAGACTGACGGGCCTCTCCTTAGCTGGGTGCAAGCGTCTGGCTGTACCAATAATACAACTATCGTAGAAATGAATAGTTTAATGGAGATAGTTGATAATTTTCCTGCAATATGACCTCCCCCTACCTTTTTCTTTTCTTTTTCTTTTTCTTTTTCCTGGTACACGTAGGAGATTCGACCTGAAGAGAGACTTCACGTACGAATGGGTTAGCAGCAACTGAGAGCTATGTTGCGAAAAGGATTTTTACATGGGTAATACTAGACTATTATATTCAAATGACGAACATCATTCTCATTTGGAAAATTCAAACTGGTTACTAAAATCATCATCATCATCATCATCATCATCATCATATCAGTATTAACATCATCGTAATCAACACTATTTCCCACTTTTTAAAATTCGGTGGGTATGATCCACAAATGAATTAAAGAAAATCACACCGCAAACTCCACGTCCCCCACCTCGCCCACACTACATCACGACTGCCTCATCACCACACACCCACCTTTCTTACAGTACACCTTCATCTTGCCAGTCCCAGAATTTCACACTAATGTACATCTCCATAACCTGCACATCACAACTTGCATACAATTCCATAACCTCTCCCACCTCACACTGCCACCACTCAGACACAGCATTGCCTTTAAAATCACAGTTCCAATTCTTTCTCACCACCACACAATTTCACCACTACCAGACAACTCCAGCAGTCCCTCGTCAACACCCAGTCCCACACCACACCACACCACACCACCAATACGTCCTCCATTTGCAAACCACACCAACCCCATATTACTCCTCCACTCCCCCACCACACCATCACCACCACCACCACAAACCATATTTCTCTTTGCAACATGGACTCCAACAACGCAGAGACAGGAAGCGCGATTACGCAGGACGACAGACAGACAGGCAGATTGGCATACGAGGTCTGTTCAGAAAGTATCCGACCTTAGGCTCTAAGAAAACTAAGGAGCTAATCTGTTGAGCCAAGACACTAAACCCCCTCAAAGTAGACAACTTCTGACTTGGCACACGTACGAGTAGCCCAGCGATTTTTCCACTGCCTGAAATATATTTCAAAGTCGGTTTTCGGTATCCCATGCAGGTGCTTCGTTGCATTCGTCTTGATCTCTCCTCTCGTCTCAAATCCGGAACACTTCAGCCGAGTTTTGAGTTTGGGGAATAACTAAAAGTTGCGCGGAACAATGTTTGGTGAGTAGGGAGCCTATCGGACGAGTGGGATGTTGTGCTTGGCCAAAAATTCCAGAATCAGTTGAGAAGAATGGGCGGGGGCTTTGCCATGGTTCAGCTTCCAACTTGCCGCTTTCCAAAGGTCTGATCTCTTCAGCCAAACTGCATCATAAAGACGACGGATAACATCGAGGCAGAAATGTTTGTTGACAGTCTGACCTTCTGGTGCATATTCGTGATGCACAACACCAGAGTAGTAGAAAAAAAAATGTCAACATGCGAGAGTATTTCACCCTGCTGTGGACCTGTCGCGCCTTTTTTTGGCCGAGGCGACCCTGATGCTTACCGTGGAACGACTGCGCTTTGGTTTCTGGGTCGTATCCGCACACCCAAGTCACATCTTCAGTGATAACAGTCTTCAGAAACTCTGGATCGCGATTTGCACACTCCAACATGTCTTGAGCAACATTCATCTGAGAGAAAAGATCATGACGAATGCAACGAGGCACCTGCAGGAGATACTGAAAACCGACTTTGAAAAATGTTACTGGCTGTGGAAAGAACTCTGGGCCACATGTGACAAGTTAGAAGGGGTCTACTTTTAGGGGGATTAGTGTCTTAGCTCAACAGGTTAGCTATTTATTTTTTGAAAGCCTAAGGTCGGATACTTCCTGAACAGTCCTCATACAGGACGGAGGATACCTGAACTTTGGCAAAGACCATAGTCAGCACAGAAGAGTTGAAATGGTTATGTATCAATATACAATTACTTGAGCACATGTACAGAAAGAAGGTTTACATTACATTATGTTTGTCTTATGTACAAAAGTTATCAGTGTAACTATCAGGTCTTGCTAAGTCTCAGTCTTCAGCTAGAATATGACTGGCAACGATGGTAACAGTCACTGTTAACTCAAGGTCCCTGATGTACTGGTAAAAACTGCTGGTAAAGCAACCAACCAGAATACCTGATAATCCTGACCATAATGCCCATCTCTTGGATTTATTCTTGACAAATAATCCAGATCAATACAGGATAGAGGTACTGTCACCACTTGGATCCTCTGACCACAATCTCATCAAAGCTTCATTAGTTAACCCTCCCACACCTCCCCATTCTGAACCTGTCAGGGTGACCCGATGGCACTTTGACAGGGCAGACTGGGATGGATTTAGAAATTATCTTGCTGACATTCCATGGCAGTCTTTCTTCTCTAGTGATCCCAATTCTACCCAGTCCCACATTTGCGACTTAATACTAGCTGGTATGGATTTATTCATACCAAGTCAACAATTCACTAAAAGATCAAACTCTCCAAAATGGTTTGATGGCAATTGTGCCAGAGCAATAGCCCAAAAGTCATTAGCATATAACTCTTACTTAAAATCAAAAACATCTGAATCACTCTCCCAATTTAAAATTGCTAGAAATCATGCAAAAGCTGTATTAAATCTATCTAAATCAAACTTTCTTCAAAAGCAAGCATCAAAACTACTTAACAACCCTAATGACAATAGAATATTCTGGTCAACTCTTAGTTCTTTCAATAATAACTTTAACAAGTCATCTTCCATTCCCCCACTAAAATCTTCAGACGGCAATATTACAAATGACCCACGTGGGAAAGCAGATATCTTTGCTAGTGCCTTTGCCAGAAACTCTACCGTCGATGATACCAGCCAGAATGTCTCAGTACTGGAACTTGATTCTCCCGAAATTGCCCCACTTAAAATACAGACAAGATACGTAAAATCCATCCTAGACAATTTACCTACCAACAAAGCTCCAGGCCCAGATGGAATTCCGCCAACTGTTTTGAAAAAGTGTTCCCCTGAACTTGCCTCTGTCCTAGCTAAATTATTCAGACTATGCATACGTACTTCTTTATTCCCAAATTCATGGAAAGAAGCCAATATCCACCCAGCTCCGAAGAAAGGAAGTTCGTCTGACCCCTCCAATTACAGACCAATAGCTGTCACATCTTCTCTTGGTAAGGTATTTGAAACTTTAATTAATAAGCATATTGTTAAACATCTTGAATCCAACAACTTAATTAGTGATAGACAATACGGTTTTCGCCAAGAAAGATCCACCATTGACATACTCAATCTCTTAACTCATACCATCCATCAATCAATTGATCTTTTTGGAGAAACTCATGCAGTAGCTCTTGATAACTCTAAAGCTTTCGACAGAGTATGGCACCGTTCCCTGCTGTCCAAACTCCCTTGCTATGGACTAACGTCTTTTGTTCCTTTGATTTCTTCTTATCTTAGTGACAGGAAAATAAGAGTAAAAGTAGATGATGTATATTCGAATTTCCACTCAATTAACGCCGGCGTGCCGCAGGGATCAGTTCTGGCGCCAACCCTATTTCTGGTTCATATTAATGATGTCTTATCTGTCACTCACAATCCCATTCACTCATATGCAGATGACTCAACACTACATAGTTCATTCACACTCAGACATCCATTTACAAAGTCTAATATCTCTACCTCTCAACTCAGTACAGCCATTTCCATAAACCAAGATCCATCTACAATCAGTGAATGGGGACAAAACAACCTTGTCTCTTTTAATGCTAGTAAAACTAATTTTTTTTTTTTTTTTTTATGCGAGGAAGAAGGAACCAAAGGCCATGAGCCCGCAGTAACAGTTCCCTCCAAGAGAAAAACAAAATACAATAGAGAGCCAAATTCAAGATCCGATCATTTTGAGATGCCTGGACACACTGCGTTTGAAAGACTGGAGATCATAGGCAGGAGGAAATACAGACAGAGGGAGACAGTTCCAGAGCTGACCTGTTGCATGAATGAAAGACTGGGAGTAACGGTTAACTCTTGCATTAGAGAGTTGGACAGAAAAGGGATGAGAGTTTGCTGCCAGACGGGTGCTACGCGCCCGTCGTAGAGGTGGAGGAATGCAAGCAGACAGTTCAGAGGAGCAGTGACCATTAAAGTAGCGATAGAAAAGAGATAAAGATGCAACAGTGCGGCGAAGAGACAGAGGTTGAAGGGAGTCAGTAAGAGGAGGAGAGTTAATGAGACGAAAAGCCTTTGACTCCACCCTATTGAGAAGAGCTGTATGTGGGGAGCCTCCCCACACATGAGAGTTGTACTCCACACAGGGGCGGATAAAACCCCTGTATAGAGTCAACAATTGTGCAGGGGTAAAGAAAGAGCGGAGTCGGCTTAGCACACCCAATCTCTTGGAAGCAGATTTTACAAGAGATGTAATATGATCTTTCCAAGATAAGTCCCGAGTAAATGAAACCCCAAGCATGTTCAAGGATGATGCAGGATTAATCTGAATATTATTAAACATTAGTGGGTATACCTGTGGAAGATTTTGTCGGGTTGATAGGTGTAAGAACTGAGTCTTAGAAGCATTAAAGACAACCATATTATTTTTACCCCAGTCAGAGATATGAGCCAGTTTACTAATAGACAGATATTGCCAGATTCGTACATAACCTTCAGTGCTACTAATATTCCCATCTCCAAAAGTATTGAAATTCTTGGTGTCTCACTTAACAGTGCCCTCAGCTGGACCTCTCATGTCAGATCACTTGCTAAAACCGCCTCAAAGAAACTTGGATTATTGTACAGAGTCCGTAACTTCTTCGCCGATGAGCAATTAGCTATAATTTTTAAGAGTCATGTGGCTCTCAGCTTGAATATTGCTCACCCTTGTGGAATGGTTGTGGAGAGGTTGCATTAAGACAACTAGACAAAATTCAGAATAAAGCTGTTAGAATCATTAGCAACCCTGTCATTACATATAAACTACCTCCCCTGCAAGTAAGAAGGAATGTTGCCTCCCTTGCATTGTTTTACAGATATTTTTTTGGCAAATACTCAGACGAAGTTGCGTCCATGGTGCCACCTCTCCATGCCTTCCCTCGTGCTACACGGCCATCTGGTAGCGCTCATGACTGGAATGTCACTCAACCATATTGCAGAACTTCTGCCTATCAGAATTCTTTCATTCCCCGAACTGCATCTCTCTGGAACTCACTTCCCCAGAGTTGTTTTCCTCCAAATTTCAACCCACAACTGTTTAAGTCTAACTGTTACAGATATTTTATGAACAGAGGACACCAGTAATCTGGTGTATGGATTATTTTTTTTTACCCATTTGTTTTTCCTTCCTCCGTTCTGTTATTTATAAAAAAAAAAAAAAAAAAAAGAAAGGTATGTGAGATTAACACGGATCAGTTACTTAAGAATTAAAAGAAAACATTTTAAATATTATGTAAATAATGGATACCCCCATATGTAATTAGCTCCGACTGTTAAGTGTTTTTCATAGTCAATAAGTCGTCTGCCATTAGTCAGAACTGACATTTGTGAGTGGTAGCGCCATGAGAGCGTTGTGAGATGGCTTTTGACCTTTTGGCACTTAATTTCCCTAGGCTGGGAAAAATTGCCATGTATTAACTAGAAGAAAACCCCTTACTGTAACACTGCCAGGGAAAGACTAGAGGCAGCAGTTAGATGTGGAGGCATTTATATCTCGACATTTCTGCTTAAAGTCCAGAATCAGGCGTCTGGCAAAGCTGCACAGATGCAGCTCTGTCTGATCACCACTGAACACTCATAGTCAGGCAGAGCATGGAATAATACTGGCCAGAGTGAAAGACCTGTCCAAAGTGAAAGACTTGTCCAAGATGAAAGGCCCGTCCAAAATGAAAAAATTGCCTAAATTGAAAGATGGGCTGGAAATAAAACAGTCGAGGGGACTGACGTCTTCATTTTGGAAAACCTAGTTGGTCGGATATTTAACCCTCGCTCTGCCACGGACACACTAAGAGTATTTCATTCACACCACCACCAAACACTGTTCGGCTGGAATATTTCAAGACGTAAAAACGCTAGCAACAAACTTGATCATGCCTTCAGTCAGATGCTGTGTTTCAGTGACTTGTTCTCGTTACTTCCACAAATTTTTATTCAGCTTTGGAGCGACCGACTTGTAATAAAAGGGAAACCTTCCCCTTCGGACAGTCTTTCCACAGCTGAATAAAACTCTCAAGAGATAGTAGAAATGTAATGAAAATACGTCATTGGAATGATGGGGTTCACCCTTTCACGACCGCAGACCCACTTTTTTTTATTTAAGCAAACATCAGGCCATTATGTTCAGCTGAGAAATATTCCAGTAATCAAAGATGTTAATGATGATTAGTGAAGTATCTCTAAGGATGGAGATAATCCTGAAGAAGTGCAAAAACATTACCAAACATTCTCGCTCCGCCTTGCTAAAGGCGGGCGATCATAAATAAAATATTTTCATGGTAGCAACATAAAAAAACGGTATCGCAGAGCAGGGCTTTATGGAAGGCTACCCAAAAGTTATTGCTATGATAAATAAAATAATCTGATTGCAGCAAAAACAAAATTAAGAAAAAATGTTATCATGATGAAGAAGCTAAAGACGGAGTTGAAAAGTATCAGCAATACTTATCATAGCCTGCAGAGCTTGGAAGGCTCTCTCTCACCTCTTCCTCAGCGATTTATTTTACATATTACGTCTTTAAAGTCTCTTGAGATGCTAGAGAAGGGTACCTTCTCGCAGTAGCACTGACATAGCTAGGCGACTCCACTGCCTGGTTATGCAACGCCTCTCATCCCTCTCTCTATCCCTTGAAAGGGAGATGGTGGACTGCAGGAAGGAGGGCACCTTCAACTTGCAATCTACTTGGTTCACATTCAGATGAACCTGGGGTTACAACAACAGCTACTGCTAAAGTCTCCTGTATACTATTTATGTGTTTCTGATGTCGACTGAGACTACAATAAAAACAAACTCTTCCTCGTAAGGAAGAGGAGTATTAATTGTTTCATATTTAGAAGTGAAAAACCAGGGAAGAGGAACTTGGGAAACTCCTTAGCACTGGAGAACAAGGCTCGCAGTGGGCTGTTAAAAAAAAAAAAAAATAGGCCCAACCAGTGAGTGTAATTCCTTCACGGGCTACTTAATCCTCCAACTGTACGATCCAGTTTCCTGCTAGTCACGATTCGATTCTGGTGTAGGTTTAGCTAAGGTCTTGGGTTCAATCTTCTTCCCTTGAGAAACATTGCGCCGTATTTTCTTAAACTATGTTTTTTCCATACCACATATTCACCCTTTGACCCCGAAAGCGTGTTTTTCATATAATCATGCATCCTTGTGTGTGTTATTTATGCCCCTTTACTATCGACATACCTTGCATGGGTAAAGTAAAACAAGATATCAAAGTTCCATAAGCAGAACGAAGCTGATAAGGAAGAGTTGCTGGCAGCCTCTTATCCAACGAGAATGCGGGCCTTTGTGGTCTCCTTAGAAGGAGAAAGATTTTAGCCATTCACGACAATCACGTATTACTTAGTTTTTCCTTGATACTTTCAGACGAGTTTAATTAAATTGAGAGTCCACTTCCGCACGGAAGGGATTAATGGAGGCTTTATTTAATCCCTCCAGTCCGAAAAGTCTCTTCTCAAGCTGACAAAATGCTTGGCGGCGGCATAAATAACATGACAATATGTCATCGTCCTCAAGGCTTGCTTCTCCAGAGATATCTTGTTCCCGTTAAGAGAGAGAGAGAGAGATTCGAGGTGAGTGTCTATGTGTCTGTGTCTGTGTGTGTTTGTGTCTGTATGTGTCTGTGTCTGTGTGTCTGTGTCTATGTGGTCAGTATACTATCTATCTGTGTGTGTGTGTGTGTGTGTGTGTGTGTGTGTGTGTGTGTGTGTGTGTGTGTGTGTGTGTGTGTGTGTGTGCGCGTGTGTGTGTGTGCGTGTGTGTGTGTGTGTGTGTGTGTGTGTGTGTGTGTGTGTGTGTGTGTGTGTGTGTGTGTGTGTGTGTGTGCGTGTGTGTGTGTGTGTGCGTGTGTGTGTGTGTGTGTGTTTGTGTGTGGAAAAAGATATAGTCTTGTAGTTTAGTCTAGCTACTTCGCGGTGATAAATTCATCCAAGGAACGTCTAATAATGAAATGGTTGACAAAGCTATATCGAGCCTTTGGAATCCGAAAAAAACTATCCTAGGCTGAATCACATCATCTGGGGAGAGCAAGATCTAAATGATAACTACGTCCTTGGGCTGAAGGAGTTAGGGAAGGACAGAGACAGATGAATTTAAAGTATGAAGTCTACAGCAGGACCAAATCGTCTTCCCTCGATCTCTCTCTTCATCCATCCTCTTTTCCTTCCTTTCGTCCCTCGCCGACTATCAGTTTGTGGTCTCCTCTTTTCTTCTCCTCTCTTTTCTTTTCCCCCCTCTTTCATTGATTCTTTCAGCCTTTCACTTTATCTAAGAAACGTTATATCAAAAGATTGCTTACTGAGATTGATAGTAAGAAGGAAGTGGTTCAATGAAGAGAGATTCAGTTAGGCAATTTTTATATCAGCCACACAATCACGATACAGTCTAAACTTGGCGTCTTTGGTATACAGTCCTGGGTGCATGTTTTTTTTTTTCGGTCAACCCAATCACGCATGGTGAGTAAGCAAAATTTGTGTAATTTTAAGATTAACAGTTGTGCAGTTTCAAAGCTTAAAAAAAGATTTTAAAAAATAAAATAAAAATGAACTTCCTCTCACTTGCGGGCTTTCGCTGCTGGTATGGCGGGGACAATCAGCCCTTTCAGTACGATGACGTTGGTTATTTTTTCCTGCCACTGCCAGGCGATTAAAATTCAGCTTCGGAGAGGTCCCTTCAAGAAAAAGATTAAGGGATGAATTGTAAGTGGCACAGGAGACTTTGTGGCACAGTTTTCTTGGCGATTAATCATGGTTATATACGGCCTATTCCTGTCGTATGTTACCGAGGAAAACTTTATTGGTACTAACAACAGATATGTAAATAACAAAAAAGAGACTGTCATACTGTAAAAAGCATAAAACACTAAAAATGGCATAAAAGACAATGCTAAAGAAGAGAAGACATAATAACTGACTTAAAAGAAGGTGCTGCTACACTGACGATGCCACCTAAAACACGATCCTTAGTGTAGGGCCACACTTGCTCGAAATATATGATCGACAACACGAAATGAGGCACCGGGCTGGACCTGCTGCCGAACTGCGGGCGAACCCCTGAGCCTCGATTCCTCTTGTCGATCACATGTTTAGGGCAAGTGTTGCGGCACCCTTTGACAATCTTCGTCCATACAATCTTTCAACCATCATCCATCCTGTGTTGTCCCATCAAGAGCACAGTGGTCGGGGGTTATGCCAGGTTTCAGCCATTTCGCCGCTTTGTTCGCACTTACGTATGTATTTCAGGCTAATACTACATGATGTTCTTCGCCTGAGAGATACTCCAGTAGTCAGTGGGCTAAAATTTATTCGATTGTCATTTTCTCTGCTACTTTTTATATTGTTCAAGCAAGCAGGATTTTATTTAGCTGGAAAATTCACGATATAAGAGGGTCAGTGAAGTCTCTAGGAGGGGTCTCTTCTAAGCAAGATAAGATAGTCTGGGGGTAGCAATAACAAATACATTAAATGCGTTATCGTTCTAAGGGGTTAATAGATATTGCCTCTGATCTTATCACGACTAAAATTCTACTGTAAATCTGCATAAAATCGTTTGGCGGTTGTAAGAAAATAGTGAACTCATTCAGTAAGATTTTTTTTTCTCCTTCTTGCTACTGTCAGAATACTAGCGTTACGAAACGAACGCTTCATAATAACGGAGGTAGAAACACTGCACTCACTCCTTCAGTACAATGATATCATATTTAATTTTGGCTCCCTCCAGTGCGATGTTATCAAAACACTGTAGACATATCGCAATGAAGGTGCTAAAAAGACAGCATCGTATCCTAGGGGTTGAGTGAAAGGACTATAATGAAAAATGTCTGGTCTGGAAGTGAAACTACGACTCTTAACTGATAACCAGTTAACCCTTACACCTAGATGACCTATTTCTTATTTTAGTCTTGCATTCTTCAGACGATCTTATATACCTTAAGAGGAAGCTGTACAGTAGAGACAGGATTAATGAAGGCTGAACCCAACACTTCCAATTTATTTTATTTTTTCTAAGCTGAAAGAAATTTTCTGAAGATAACAGTAGTAAGAAATATGTTATCGAGCAAAAAGTGTTATCTTCCTCAAGCTGATGACAAAAGGTGTTATGGTTTTATTCTACTGACTTTACTAAGCTCTGGATTCATTTCTTAAGCCGAAACGGCGTTACCAAAACTACTACCGGACGGTAGTGAGAGGGTTAACAGAGCAGGAAGTAAATATTGCTAGAGAATTATAAAAGAATATAATGTAATGCAGAAGGAAGTACAAGTTGGCATAAATTCTATAAAACTGCTGTTCCCTTGCAATTCGTGAAACATACAGTTCAGTTCTCTGGCCATAAACACAGGACAGTGAGGCGGAAACGAGGACGCGGGTTGACAACATTCGACCATGACGCAGGCTTTGGTGGTGTGTGGGGATATAGGGAGGGAGGGAGGGAAGATTATGTGGGGGGAAAGGAGGAAGGTGTAGGAGGGTGAGGAGGGTTGTGTAGGAGAGGAGAGAGACGAGGGAAAACGTGTATCCGATGGAGTGTGTGGGGAGTGGAAGAGTGTTGAGGAATTGCGGGAGGGTGGAGGAGAGTGCGATTGGGATGGTAATGTGAGAGAAGATGAAGTGAGGTATTGTGAGTGAGTGTGGAGAAGAAAAAAATGGTGTGGGGAATGCCCAGGTGGGTACGGGGGGTAGTGTGTAGTTGTGTGGAGTTTGAGATGGAGGAGATGTGTGGAAGCGGAGTATGTAGAAGTGTTGTAGGTGTGGGGTGTATGAAGTATGGGTATGTGAAGTTAGGTGTGGAGACTGGAGGGGTGTGCTTAAGATATTAGGGTGAAGAATGTGGTGCTGTGGAGCAGGGTGGGGTGGGATGGGCAGTATGGAGGGTGAGGGAGGGGAGAAGGGTTGCTCAATGTGTGGGGTTGTGTAGGAGAAGGAGTAGGGGTGGATAGAGGAGAAAATATGGGTTTTGTAAGGCATTGTGTGAGGTTGTTTCGGGGGTTAAAAAGAAAGGGAACGAAAGATTGAAGTGCATAGGAAAGAAAGGGGTGGAGGGCTGTGTAATGTCTGTGAGATGGAGTAGTGAGGGGATGTGTGCGGGGAAGATTAGGTGGGGGTGCATCTACATACAGTTCTTAAAGAATCTGGTAGGAAGTGCATGGAAAGAACTCCCTGATAATATGTTACTTCTGCTAATATTACAGGTACACTAGAAATATCTTTCTCTATGTCTCTACCTACCTACCTATTCGTCCATCTGTCCGTCACTGCATTGTAATATGTACTTATAAGTCTCCTCATCTCTGTCAATCCGTATATCATTCTCCCCCCCCCTCTCTCTCTCTCTCTCTCTCACTCAGTTGTATACATCTATCTATCTATAGCCAGACGCCATAATCTCATAGAGGATGGCCATTTGTTTTTCAGTTAGATATTTTACGGGGAGGGCAACTAACCCTCCGCCAACCCACTTCTCGACACGTAGGGAACATGTGTAATTTGGTTATATGCTTACCACCCAGAGTTGTAAATGGTTTCCTTGCTTTCAGGAAGCCAATACATTTGTCACTCAGTGTAAAGCCATCTAAATATGAAAGAGGAGTAAAAATAAATAGCCGGAAATATGGGAGAAATAGGAAGAGACAAGGGCAGACAGAAAAAGAATGACAAACGTGAAGAAAGAAGTAGGCACTCCTATATCATGTGGTTATATATATATATATATATATATATATATATATATTATATATATATATATATATATATATATATATTAACAGGGTACCCGGCGTTGCCGAACCAAAAAGGATAACGCACTAACTCTATTTGTTCTAGTTCAGTCCTTTCTACTCCAGAAAGACCATGTGCCTCTTATGTTTTAGAAGAGGAATTGTAAGAAGTCCAGAAACTTTTAATTTCAGTTTTTGCAGACTACGGCACAGTATTTGTGCGCATTTGTTTATTGTTATCTGTGCCCTCAAATGATATCCGACCGTTGACCTCAAATGACCTTGTAGGTCAACCTCGCATAGCCTGTGTCCGAACTGAAGGTAATATGAGTCTCCATGCCAAAAACTGGGCTGCTGGGTCCAGTCGTTTGAGCTTATATTACAGATGACCTCTGGAAACCTCCGACCAGTAACCTCAAATGATCTCAGAGGTCAAACTCACATAGCCTATGACCGAACTGGAGGCCATGTGAGTCTCCATGCTAAAATTTGGGCAGCAGGGGTACCCAGCGTTGCCCAGGCCAAATAACCTAACACTCTACCTAAAAGGACCCAGATCTGAATTTTGATCCACCTAAAGCTGTCCTTGGGTCATCCTGAATCAGATTATACTGTATATTTGTCCGAGGGCCTTTGATCTTTGGTTTTGGTGTGCTTGAAGGACAAACTAACAAATATACAAACCAACGAACAAACAAGCAAGGCAGCTCCTTTGTATACAGTATATATATATATATATATATATATATATATATATATTTCTTTTCTCGCTCTCATGAATGCTCGACTCGAAGGAGAAATAATGTGAAAATTTTCTCCAGGATCCGGTATCATTTATGGGTTGTGCAATGAAACTGAATTTCTTCTTTGTAATAATATTCTTTTTTCTGCATAACAAAAAACAATATTATGCATATTTCAAAATCACACTGATATACGGTGGCGAGTGACAGAACACAATGAAGGAGTGTATCAGCAGAGGAGATTATGCTTGTTTGCCGTCTTTGGATACTTCGGCTGATGTTCCTCAACGACTTGAACCATTGCCTGGAGCTGATCCTCTTGCTTGGTCCTTCCCTTTTTCGTGAGCTCTTTAATGACGGCCACGCCGCACTCTGCTGCATCGTTTGTTACCAACAGCTTGGCGACATGCCCCTTCCCTCGGCCATATGCATCTGTGGTTGCCTAGATCACAGGTTCAGCTCTTAAAAACGAGGAGTCGATGTCCAGATGTTGCAGCATAATCTTCATCATACTGGTGAAGAACTCCGACAGGCTCTTCCTCGCTCCATCCTCAAGGGAGGAGATCAGACTCGGGCTCGGTTCTTCCGAGCCCTTAGCAGTGTTTATGTGGTAAACTATTGCCCTCTTCTTCACATTGGACACCCCATTGTCGGACAGAGCAAGCCCAGCTGCAGCATAATACGAGTAGCCAGGGACGTCATTGCATCATGAGGAAGTC
Organism: Coenobita brevimanus; assembly: GCF_032717465.1. Taxonomy (NCBI): domain Eukaryota; kingdom Metazoa; phylum Arthropoda; class Malacostraca; order Decapoda; family Coenobitidae; genus Coenobita; species Coenobita brevimanus. Next base: position 26,980,597 of record NC_136977.1, read on the forward strand.
TCAATCTTTCTTGTTTTTGATCAGCCTTTCAGCTTTCGGATGAGCCATTCCCAAGATATCCCCAAGGGTCTTCGGAAATAGGTTGCAATCCTCCACTGCCTTCCCCATAGTCCATGTTGAGCTTTTCTGTAGACTATAGTACTTCTGGTGGAGATTTGTGATCTTGTCGATGATATGGCATGCAGTCACAGTTAGGATCTTCGCCTTATCTCACCCTTCAGACAGCATTTCCTCTGTCTGCTTGATGCACTTTTTCAACTCAGGGTTCGACTTGTGCAGATGCAAGGTCACGTGCAGCACTTCACCCCGGCTTGGCAACTTCATCCCCAGAAAATTATCAATTTGCTTCCCAATCAGCCAAGCATCTCATCCCACCTCTTTTTCGGCTTTTCAACACTGTTTGACATCATTTTATACCTGTGAATGGAAGAAAACAGAATTTCAAACCAGTATCAGAGATCCAGCAGAGAGCGACACATATTGTTGCAAAACTTGCCTTCTTGTTAAAAGGAATAATATGGATTAAGATATCCATCCAGTAAAAGCACATCACAACTTAACGACATAATACGAAGATGTACATACGCACTAGCACACAGCACTGCATATAGGGTTTGCTCCAATCACGTCTACTTGCACCTCATTGACTTGCGCTACTACGGTTACACACCAATCCCTGCGTGACCCCTGAACACGCAGGAATCACACTGATATTTCTCCTGCTACACCATCTTCCGAAATGGATTTAAACATTCATCGTGCGAAAACATAATTATCACAACTTTTCATATTCTGATGCACCCTAATATATACTAGAACACAAAAATTTTCTCCTGAAATGATTGTTAAGAAGTAGGAATGGCAAAAGTGCACAGACAAGAGGTGAAGAAAGCACAGAAGCAAGAGAGCATGCAGGATGGGAGCAGATTTTCCTATAACCATTACTACATAATAATATTCAACTTAATCCTGCGTCATCCTTGAACATGCTTGGGGTTTCAATTACTAGGGACTTATCTTGGAAAGATCATATTACATCTCTTGTAAAATCTGCTTCCAAGAGATTAGGTGTGCTAAGCCGACTCCATTCCTTCTTTACCCCTGCACATTTGTTGACTCTATACACGGGTTTTATTTGCCCCTGTGTGGAGTATAACTCTCGTGTGTGGGGACGTTCCCCACATACAGCTCTTCTCAATATGGTGGAGTCTCATTAACTCTCCTCCTCTTACTGACTCCCTTCAACCTCTGTCTCATCGCCGCACTGTTGCATCTTTAACTCTTTTCTATCGCTACTTCAATGGTCACTGCTCCTCTGAACTGTCTGCTTGCATTCCTCCACCTCTACGACGGGTGTGTAGCACCCATCTGGCAGCAAACTCTCATCCCTTTTCTGTCCAACTCTCTAACGCAAAAGTTAACCGTTACTCCCAGTCCTTCGTTTATGCAATAGGTCAACTCTGGAACTGTCTCTCTCTGTCTGTATTTCCTGCTTTCTATGATCTTCAGTCTTTCAAACGTTGTGTGTTCAGGCATCTCGAAATGATCGGATCTTGAATTTGGCTCTCTCTTGTATTTTGTTTCTCTCTTGGAGGGAACGGTTATTGCGGGCTTGTGGCCTTTGGTTCCTTCATCCTCGCATTAAAAAAAAAAAAAAAAAACATTCCATACCTTAGCCACAGACTTGAAGCTGGTGGAATGTACAAATGGGTATAGGTCTCGAAATCTGCTCCCATCCTGAATACTCTCTTGTTTCTGTGCATTTTTCTTCTCTTATCTATGCACTTCTGCCATTCCTACTTCTTAATAATCATTTAAAAAGAAAATATTTGTTTTCTAGTTTATGATCTTTTTGTGGAAGTATAATTATGCATTAAGCAAGAGTTATATTTGGATTGTTGCATGCATCGAATGCTGAAATAATAAAACGAGGGTGCTTCCCCGTGAAAAGAGATGTTTTGGTACGTTCTTTAACTGTAGGCGAGCTGTAGCTAACCAATATTGCGTAAAATGGCATACTTATGGTAACCGCGATGCTGTTTTCAGGCCGTGACTGGCGAACCGTAGCTGAATGCTGCTCTAAACATGAAAAGAAACATCTACACTTGACAAGCAGCATATTGATGTATATTACGCTAGCCTACGCCTTTTTGTTTTGGAGTTATGACTGATGAAGAGAGAAAGACGAAACAAAATCGGTATTTTTGCAGTTCGATTTTGCCACTCGTACTAAGGTTAGCAAGACTTTGCGAATAGTTTTGCACTTTAATCGCGAAGATCTTTTAGTTCATAAGCTTAGAGCTAAGCTTTGCGACTGTTTTCCCTCGAATGCTCCTATACCCCAAAGAGAGGACACCACTCAACCTGCGCCATTCCTACCTATGGACTGTACAGTATATCCATCTATCTATCTTTCTGTATTACATATATATATATATATATATATATATATATATATATATATATATATATATATTCCGGTGGCTATGCTCTTTTTAGGTAGGAAAATAACCACTAATCGCTTCACCAAAATGACGTCTTTCTTTTTTCACTCATGCTACTGCTACACAGACTTAGCGTCCTTAGTTCAGGAGTGAACTAATAAGAAAATAAAGAGACCGGAATAGCGATGATGTGATGTGAGGTGAGGAGATGATGGAGTGAGCGTCAGAATGGGACCGGTTTGGGGGGCTGAGCAGGTTGTCACCAGGGATATGGGAGTAAACGAGGGAGTACCATGGTGGGCTATACAGAGGCAGAGAGATGGGCCGAGGTGAGGCAGAGTGGGGGAGTGTGAGATGAAGGGGAGGGAAGAAAGGCGATAGAAGAAAATGGGGTATGAAGGTCAGTTATTTAGAGGTGGCAAGGGTGATGCGTGATAGGACACGTCATGTTCTGTCGAGGGAGGTTGGGGTGGAGCAGGATGAGGTAGGCTGGCGGGATGGGTTAGGGTGGGACTGGTAGGAAGGATGGGGTCGGGTGAGGTGGTGTGGAGCAGAAGTGGGGTGTGGCAGCTTGATATACGGTGTGGTAACGGGTCAGTACGCAAGTAGCGGGTGAGGAGAGGAGGTTGTTCGAGAGGGTAAAGGTGCAGGAAATGAAGTGGGAGAGGGAAGGCGAAGTGGACGAAGGGAGATACAGGAAGTGGTGGAATAGGGAATGGGAAAAATACAGGAGTAGGGTAGCGAGGAAGTAATTGCAGAAGAAGAGGTGTGTACAAAGGAAAGCAAACAGTAACAGACCATATGGTCCTTTCGAGGTTGTTTGGTACAGAGTAGACTATGACTACAAGATCTAACTCTACATGCTGAAGGATAAGGATAGTAAAGCAAGAAGGCTCCCCCGGCCTCCAAACCCTCCAGCCAAAACTGGCAAGAAAAAGTGAACCACCACGCAGCATGGAAAAACTGACATGGAAATTTCATAGGAGACTGAAAAGGAAAACTACATTCTATAATACATTATCTATAAGCTACCAGTATGAATAACCTGAAAGAGAAAATAGTAAAGTACAATGAGTAATCGGATAAATAAATAACTAATGCATGTCGCTGTACGGGTAAGTTGAGTTGACGGGGCATCTGCGGACACAGTGCGGATATTGCACAGTGCACAGTGTGGATATTCAGGGGTGGTGTGGCAGCCTTGCCTGGCACTATTAAGGTAGGGAGCAGTCAATCAGGCCCCAGCTTCATTCATTCCACTGAGATTAGGAACTTTCCCATGCAGGACAAGCAAACAAGTCACCTCCTGAAGCAGTGACCCCTGGTACATTTTAAAAAATCCCGATGGTGGCCACGTAACTAACAGGGACCCTCAGTGATCCACAGCCCATCACAGGTCGAAAGTATGAGTAGTGACCGTTAACTCAGGGCTATCTGTGCATATCCTAGTCTGTGGATATACTATATTTGCATTTAAGTACACCAGTCCTGTATGAGACAGCCCTAGCATGTATTCAATATGGATGGTGGGTGTTGGCGCCGAAGTGGTGACATGTGGAGGTGTAGGAGGACTACTGGGCCTTGGGATAGGTCACTGCCCCCAGGAAATAGGCCCTGAAGCCTTTGCCCAGAGTCGGACACGTAAAAAAAAAAATAATAATAATAATAATAAATTGATCCAGGCTCTAAAAAACTAAAATAAAATAAAACAGAAAGTATACATACACAAGTGCTTTATTCAGGAGTAAACATATTAAGCTGGGGGTTGGATGCCAAATACTTATCCAGGCGACCTTTAAAGGTTTGTACTGTATTACAATCTATTACGTTGAAGGGCAGTTTATTCAATATATCTACAACTCTATTGAAGAAGAAATGCTTAGCTTCATGCGACTGGAATCGTTTGCCAATTATTTTATGCCCATTGCCTCTAGTGTAGTTCGAGTGATCAACTGTGAAGTATTTATTGACAGCCATGTTATCATGTCCTTTGAATATCTTGAATACTTGAATTAAATCTCCTCGTATCCTCTGTTTTGTTAGGGTAAAGAGATTCAGGGCTTCTAAACGTTCCTCGTACGGTTTATTTATCAATCTAGGTATCATCTTTGTCATCCTTCGCTGCACTCTTTCAAGCTTTTCAATATCCTTTTTATAATACGGTGACCAAAACTGAACGCAATACTCCAAGTGCGGGCGTGCTAAGGAATTATACAAGGTGAGGACAATATTATCGGATTTATTTTCAAATGCTCTGCCTATGAACCCAATCAATTTGTTGGCTTTTTTCACAGCTTCTGTACATTGTTTGCTTGGTTTCAAATAATTTATTATAACTCCTAAATCTTTTTCATGGTTTACCCTATCAAGCTGGACATTATTCATGCTATAACTTGCACTTACATTTTTACTGCCAATGTTTAACACTGCATTTATTAATATTGAAATCTATTTGCCAGACTTGGGCCCAGTTAACAGTTGATCAAAATCTCTCTGAATTGCCTGTCTTTGCAGTGCTGTATCTGCTCTGTTACCTATTTTAGTATCATCAGCAAATTTTGAAATCTTACAACACAATCCTTCGTCAATATCATTCACATATATTAAGAAAAGAATAGGACCTAACACTGAACCCTGCGGCACTCCACTTGTAACGTTTATCCAGTCTGACTCTTTTCCATTTATTACATCTCTTTGTTTTCATCCGGTGAGCCAATCTTCTACCCACCCAAGAACACTGCCACTGAAAACGTGTGCCTTTAGCTTCTGAAGGAGTCTTTTGTGTGGAACTTTGCAAAAGCCTTTTGAAAATCGAGGTAGACCACATCAACAGATTTAGTCTGGTCATACATGTTCAGTATATCATTGAAAAAGTCCAGCAGATTCGTGAGGCAAGAGCGATTATTACGAAAACCATGTTGCGAATCTTTTATGAGATTGTTTGTTTCTAAGTGTTTTACAAACTTGTCTCTGATAATAGTTTCAAGCAATTTTCAAACCACCGATGTTAAACTACAGTCGTTCTATTTTATGAAGGCAGTTTGGATGGGGCGCTTTGGGACCTCACTCTGTTAGCTTTGTTGCCACATCGTCGCCACACACGTGCTCTCTCTCTCTCTCTCTCTCTCTCTCTCTTATATTTATATTAACTACTACTAATTGTATTTTCTTTATTTTTTCTCTTGTTTTCGACTTTTTCTCCAAACCACCCCTGAGGTGAAAGTCGATAGGTGCGTTTTTTTTTTTTTTTTTTTTAGCTTCCATGGCGTGAGACTGACCGAGTATGATCCGCTCACGCAGGGCTGTCCCTCGTGTCACCACCTGACAACGTCGCAAAAGCAACACTGACAAGTCTTATGAGATTTATACTATACTATATCTTTTTTATTGAATTACATCTATACAGAGTGTGTAAAATTCATTAATAAGTAGTTACTAGCTTAAAATAGGAGAATGAGAGAGAGAGAGCTAGAGGTGAGCACAAATAATTACGTGTCTGCGGCGATGTGACAACAGAGCTAACAGTGTGAGGTCCCAGATCACCCCACCCAAACTGCCTTCATAAAATAGAACGACTGTAATTGGGCGGTAGTTTTCTGGTTGGGCTCTGTTGCCCTTTTTGAATATTGGGGTTATGTTAGCAAGCTTCCATTCATGTGGCACCTTACTGCTCTTAAGTGATAAGTTAAAAGGTTCAGCTAAAGGCTTTGATATTTCATTCTGTAGTTCCTTCAACACAAGTGGTGATATTTTGTCCGGTCCTGGTGCTTTATTCTCTTTTAATCTGTTTATTGCAAGCAGTATGTCGCGATTGGTGACTGTAATGTCAGTGATTATGTTGCTCTCTTCTATAGGAATGGGGGAAACAGTAGGAATTGTATGTATATTCTCTGTTGTAAATACTGACGCGAAGAAAGTATTAAGAATTTTCGCCATCATCGTTTCATCATCAGTGTGCTCTCCGTTATCTGCGACTTAGGGACCGATTGATGGAGTTAATACCTTTTTGCTTCTTATGTAACTGAAAAATTCTTTGGGATTTGATTTACTGATAATTGCAATATGTGTCTCAAGATTTTTCTTACTGCATTTAATTAATTTTTTGGCTTTTCGTCGAAGGATATCATATTCATTTTTATTTTTTTGACTCTTTGTGGTATTATAATTCTTATATGCATCCCCCCCCCCTGTGGCGGGGGGAACACAATCTGGCCACACTATGGGGTGGTACTACTACTCTGCGGCCAGGCTGTGTTAGGAAGAATACTGCCACCGTATTCCCTGCGTGTCGTAAAAGGCGACTAAAAGGGGCGGGGTGAGGGGACAAGGGACCCCCTCCTCTGTTTTTTAGTTTCTAAAAAGAGACAGGCCAGAGAAAGGGATGGAGGATGGAGTTATCCCCGTACCCTGAAGATTGGATCTATGAATGTGCATGGATGTAGTACGATTGAGGTTAAAAGGGAGGAGATTGGGAGAATGTGAGAAGAAAGTTGGATGTGTTAGCTTTGAGTGAAACGAAGATGAAGGGGAAGGGTGAGTCTATGTTTGGAAGTATGAATGGAAGATTGTCAGGTGTTGATAGAGGAAGGGCAAGAGAAGGTGTGGGATTGTTAGTGAGTCCGGATGTACAGCAGTGTGTGATTGAATAGAAGGAGGTGTCATCGAGACTGATGTGGGTGAAAGCAAAATTTGAACGTGAGTTGTGGGTGTTTGTGAGTGCATATGGGCCTGGTAGTGAAAGAGATGAAGAAAAGAGGGAGTCTTTCTGGAATGATGTTGATGAGTGTCTACAGTTTTGAAACGAATGTGAATGTGGTAATGATGGGAGGTCTGAATGCTAGAGTGGGAAATGTAGCAGTTGAAGGTGTAGTTGGTATGCATGGTGTGCCTGGAAGAAATGAAAATGGGGAACGAATGATAGCGATGTGTGTTGAGCGAGAGATGGTGATTGGAAATAAGCTGTTTGAGAAGGATGATATTTATAAGTATACATGGGTGAGACAAGAGGGTGGAAGGGTTGTTGATAGAGCTTTGATGGACTATGTGGTTGTGTCTAGGAATGTAATAGGAAGATTGTTGGATGTGAGAGTTTTGAGAGGGGAGGGTGGAGGTATGTCTGACCACTACCTGGTGGAGGGAAAGTTAAGAGTAGGTAAGAGATGGGTGAGATCTAGGAGGGTTAGGTGTGGCAGGGAGGTTTTGAAAGTGAGTGAGTTGGATAAAAGAGAGAAAAAGATAAAGTATCAGGAGAAATTGAAAGATGAGTGGAACGCAGTGAAAGATCGGGAAAATGGCAGTGTGGAGGAGGAATGGGAGTTGTTTAAGAGTGCTGTGGTGGGGCATGCAGAAGAGGTGTGTGGTGTGAGACGTGTGGGTGGTAGTGTAAGAAAAGGAAGTGAATGGTGGTGCGAGGAAGTAAGTATGGCTGTGGCTGAGAAGAGACGTGCATATGAAGTGTGGCTGCAGAGGAAGGATGAGATGTCATATGAAAGGTATAAGGAAAAGAGGAACAGGACGAGAAGGGCTGTGCGTGATGCTAAAGTGGCAGCAGATGAGAGGTGGGGTAGGCGGCTGACAGAGAATTTTCAACAGAATATGAAAATGTTTTGGAAGGAGGTGAAAAGGGTGCGAAAGGGAGAGTCTGGGAAGGAAGAACGAGTAAAAGCAGAGGATGGAAGGATGTCAATTGAGGTGGATGCAGTAAGGAGGAGATGGGCAGAGTATTTTGAAAGATTGTTAAAAGAGGAGGAGATAAGGGTGGCTGAGATTGTGGCGAATGGAAGGGTGCAAGGAATAAATGTGTTGGGAGAGTTGAATGATTCTTTGATCACGAAGGAGGAAGTGGAGAAGGCAGTAAAGGAGATGAAAACAGGGAAAGCTGCAGGTATGGATGGGTGTGCTGTGGAATGTCTGAAGGGTGGTGGAGTGACTATTGTTGACTGGTTAGTAAGATTGTTGAATGTGTGCTTTGTGAAAGGTATGGTGTCAATTGACTGGGCAAGTGCTTGTGTGGTCCCGTTGTTTAAAAGCAAGGGTGATAAGTATGAATGTACTAGCTTTAGGGGTATAAGTCTGTTGAGTGTTGTGGGTAAGGTGTATGGTAGAGTGTTAATTATGAGAGTTAGAGAGGGTACAGAGGGAGTGATTGGTGATGGGCAGTGTGGCTTTAGGAGAGGGAGAGGATGCGTGGATCAGGTGTTTGCGGTGAGACAAGTGTGTGAAAAGTATTTAGCGAAAGGCAAAGATGTGTTTTGGGCATTTATGGATTTAGAGAAAGCGTATGATAGAATTGATAGGGAGGCTTTGTGGACTGTTTTAAGATTGTATGGACTTGATGGTAGGTTACTAAAAGGAGTGAAAAATTTTTATGTAAATAGTAGAGCGTGTGTAAGAGTGGGAAATGCTGTGAGTGATTGGTTTCCTGTGAGAGTGGGGATGCGACAGGGATGTGTGATGTCGCCTTGGTTGTTTAATATTTACATGGATGGTGTTGTAAGGGAGGTGAATGCAAGAGTTTTAGGTGGAGGTCTGAGTCTGGTGAATGTTGATGGTGGAGAGTGGAATCTGAAGCAGCTGCTGTTTGCAGATGATACTGCACTGGTGGCTGATTCAGAGAAGGGATTGAGACAGTTGGTAGAGGAGTTTGGAAGGGTGTGTGAAAGGAGGAAATTGAAAGTAAATGAGAATAAGAGTAAAGTGATGAAGTGTTCGAGGTTGGTACATGGTAGGGGGATGAATATAGTTTTGAATGACGAGTTGCTTGAGGAGTTAGAGTATTTTAAATATCTAGGGTCACATGTTGCTGTGGATGGAAGAATAGATGCAGAAGTGAAGTTTAGAATAAATGAAGTAGGAAAGGTGCTGGGAGGAATGAAAAAAGTGTTTAGATGTCGTTCGCTTAGAATGGATGTAAAGAGAAGGCTGTATGAGGATGTTGTGGTACCTACTGCATTATATGAGGCTGAAACATGGAATATGGGTGTAGCAGAGAGGAAAAGTTTGAATGTAATGGAGATGAGGTGTCTGAGGAGTATGTGTGGGGTGACGCGTATGGATCGAGTGCGAAATGATGAAGTGCGAAGGAGAACTGGAGTTGTTCGGGAGATGGCTGGTATAGTTGAGCAGAGGGTGTTGCAATGGTTTGGGCATATGGAGAGAATGGATAATGAGCAATTGGTGAAAAAGATAACTAGATCTGATGTGAGAGGTTTAAGGCTGAGAGGAAGACCACGAATAGGATGGATGGACAGTGTGAAGCGAGCGCTGGATGCGAGAGGGATGTCTGTTGAGCAAGGAAGAGTGGCTGTGCATGACAGAAATAAATGGAGAGAAATTGTGAATGAATAAGTGATGATGCACCCCTGAGGGGACATTCTCCCGCATTTGGTCTGATTAACTAGTCGGGTCAGGTGCGGGTAAGGGGATGAGTCTGTTATGATGTGGCAGGGGTAAACCAGCTCTGCTGTCGGGCCCTGCTGCAGATGTCACTGATTGCATTGTGCAGTTGACCCTTGTGCGGTGTGGTGCGGTGAGGATCTGTCCGTTCTCCCCTTTGGGGCTAAGATGCGAATGAATGTGTTTGAATGGATGAGTAAATGGGGAGTGTGTCGTCCTGTCTCGGCTACCTCCCTTTCCTTGGGGGAAGCAGCCTAGGTATATAGATAAATAGATAGAAGAGTTTTTGCTTCTAGACAATGTTTAATGTTGGAGTTCCACCATTTGGGTTTAGAATTTTTGGTGGGCCTTCTGTTGCACATAGGAATACATAATTTGATGGCACTGTTGAGAATTTCTGTAAAGTAACTCCACGCTTCATTGATATCTAAAGTTTCGACAATGGGATGCCAGTCAGCTGCACCTGCAATTGCCCTTAACTTCTGAAAATTTGCTCTCTTAAAGTCGGGCACTTTCTCACAACTCGCCTTGACAATGTCTTCACTGAATTTAATTTTAAATGTAATATGCGATGATCATTGTACTAAATTCTTCTCCTACAATAACATTACTCACTATATTTTCTGATGTAGCTAAGACAAGATCTAGGATGTTAGCTTCACATGTCGGATAATTTACAAATTGATACAAAGAACTTTCTTGCAAATTTGTATATAGGTCTGACCCTGTGTGTGAGGATAGGGCTTCTCCCCATTTTGGAACTGGTAAATTAAAGTCACCAAATATTACAGTGCTTTGCATACAAGATAGTTCGGCAATTTGATTGTAGATTTCATTATCAATGTTGAGTGGCTGACCAGGTGGACGATAATTTAACCCAAGAGTGATTTTATGACAATATTCATTTCTAAGCTGAATATAAATAGTGTCGATATTTTCAATACATGGCTTGGTAATTTTGACTGGGTGAAATCCTGATTTAACATATAACAACACGCCGCCCCCTGTCGATTCTTCTTTTCACAATTGAAAATGTGATAGCCTGGTAAATTAAACTCTGCTAGAAAATCTCTCTGCTCAGTATTTAGCCACGATTCTGTTACTCCAATTACATTATAATCTTCGGTAAAGGCAAGGGCCTCTAAATCAGAAAATTTATTACGTAGACTACGAGCATTTGCAAGGATTGCTTTAATGTGCTTTACTTTCTGATGTGGGGAGCTTCCATAATTTATTGATTTATCAGATCGTATGACGTCTACGTTTGCCTCCCGTGATGCTTGTTTTTCTCCAGAAAAAACTTACGGCATCATTAAGCAAACGACAGAGACAGGCAGAACCAACAGCATTCAAGTGCAGTCCATCGTTCGTAAACAGTGTACGCTGCTCGTAAAATTGGTTCCACGTGTCGATGAACTGAACTCCTTCCTGTAAGCAAAGGGACTTGCCTCTGTTATTAATACTAAATGCTCTGCTGAAGAAGGCATTCCCTTCATTAATCCTTGGTAGTATGCCTGAAATTAAAATATGGTTAGTTTTCTCCTTGTAGAGTCGGATCATCTTCCTGTACTTCTCCATCAGCTCCTCTGATCGGGTTCGCAAGACGTCGTTGGTACCTGTATGAATGATAACAAGGCTGTCATTTTCCGCATTCTCAAAAAAGTCATCCACAGCCTCTGTTACGTCATCTACTCCTGGACCTGGAATACAAAAACGCTTTCGTTTAGAGGGTGCCCGGCCACAAAATTCCACCAACTGACCACGGATGATGGAGTCCCCCACAACCCGTGCCTCATGGGGCTCTTCCTCTACTTCTGTGAGAATCTGAAACTTGTTGTATGTTGTTACTGGAATGATGCTTCTTTTCCTTACAAGTCTTGCACCATTCTGCACTGGCTGGAACTCATTCTGTACAGTGGGGGGAGAAGTAACTACAGCAGGAGGAGGATGGTCAACCTGGACTGCAGTTGGCCTAGCAGTGACATTGTCCTCTGGAGTGTGTCCGACATTACTCGCAATGAATTCATCCAGCACATCTACTTTTCGGGTCAGACTGTTAATTTTGTTCGTAGCCTCGGTCAGCTTGTCTTCCAGGCTCTGACGTAGTTTGCACATCCTGCAAACAAAGGTGCAGTCCGTATAAAAGGATCCGGTGAGGTAGGGAAGGAGGGGACAGGGAGAAAGATAAGGCTAGAAAGACAGATTAGGGAAGAGAAATGAAAAGTTAGGCAGATCAGGGAAGATATGGGGTTGGGAAAAATATAGGCAAAGGCATGGCGTCGGCAGAAGTTAGGTGGGGTTAAAGGAGGAAAGGAAAGAGGAAGAGAATTATCAAGAAACAGGAAGAAAAGAAGCAGATGGGGAAACAAGAGAGAGAGAGAGAGAGAGAGAGAGAGAACGAGTAGAAGGAGTAGCAGGAGTAAGGGAAGGGATAAGGAGGAGCTGGTAGCGGTGCGGTGGAGGCAGGGAAAGAGGGAAGGAAGGTATAGGTCAGAGTAAGTAAGATGGAGGATACATAGCCCAACCACTCCAGGTCAGAGCTAAATACCTAAGATTACTTGTGGTGCCATATCACATATTATTTTCATGTCCCACTTTTTAACCTCATCTTAGACCAATGCCTAGTAATGGATGGAACAAGTAATTACTTTAATGAAGGCTATTGTTGCTGTGGCAGGAGAGTTGTCGCAGAGTACTGGGGAAGTTGAGTTGGTAGCGACATACATTTAGTTGTTTCTGTTGCTGTTGCATTCAGTTGTTCATGCAGTTGCGTGGTCTCTCTCTCTCTCTCTCTCTCTCTCTCTCTCTCGTTTATTATTGGTATCCCCAGACGATTTAACTCGGTCCATGGGAGATCTCATGTAATAAAATGGTTAATGAGAGCTGTGTCTAACCTCTCCAGATGGCAGTTCTCTTTTGCTGGGTAATATCGTCTGAGGCCAGAAAGAATTAAGTGAAAATGAAGTCATGCTTGCAAAAATGGTTAATCACTAGACGGCGAGAAGCCATTTCTACCCTGAATGACATGGTCTGATGGTAACCTCAAAAAATAATTATGATTTTGTGTCGTTTTCCGGGGGGTAAGTACTGCAGGGAAAATGTAACTAAACCCGAATTAATGATGACGAATCTTAGTTACGACATGAAATGTATCAAAAGTTAGCGAGTAAAACTCCTGAAGCCATAAGTATAATAAACAATTAATCAGCCTCAGTACTGGCGCTTGTGAATCAACGTCATGGCTTAACAGATGAAATAATTACAAAAGTATTGCTTCTAAATTAAATCCAACCAGAATCATAATTCAACAATATTATCTACGACCAGGAAAAAAAAAAAAATGAGAACCAGTGTGTCCAGAGTTAGCGAGAAATTCCAGCACTCCATCCTGCCATATATGACACCCGGTACCTGCCACGATACCAAAATATTGGCTATAAATTATACACTGGCGGTTGGGAGTCCGGCTGTTGTTTATCTCCAGTGGGATGGTTGTTTGGGGGGGAAGAAATGGCTACTGTTCATGTTCTGAAATCTCCTACAAAATGGTATCCCTCCAATCTTGCTAAACATATATATATATATATATATATATATATATATATATATATATATATATATAGTGTGTGTGTGTGTGTGTGTGTGTGTGTGTGTAAGATGCATTACCTAAGAATCAAATAACAAAGAAACAAATCCCGTCTCATTGTGTTAAAGGCATCATCGTAGTACCTAGCGTTATATTAAGTTTAAAATCGCTATGGCCAGGCGACTTTACTCAACATATTAGTTACCTCGTAGTGAAGAAGTTAAGAATATCGATTCTCCTCTTTCTCGATTGTCGTTTACTGCGAGATTATTTCATTCGGATTGACAGACTGTTCGTAGTGATGAGGATAATGGAGACTGTTGTTAGTGCTTTCATTTCAGTAGAATCTGAAAACATAAATAAAACTGTTTGGCTGTAGCAAGAATAAAGCTTCAGTGTGTTCAGGGGGTTTAGGAAATCATCAGTTCTAAATTGTCAACAGCCTCACAGAACAGCAGGAAGTGTTCTTGTGTCCTTCTGTTCTTGTGTTCTCTCGTTTATCACAGTGGGGAAGCATATTTTCCAAATGTACTCGAGTTGGGGCACCTTCTTTTTCTGGCTTGGGCACTATTTTTTTTTTTTTTTTTTTTTCAGAGAGTAGACGTTGGGTTAGGTTAAGTTAGGCTTCGGTTATTTGAATTAGATTAAATTGTTAAGGTAAAATTAAATTCTTGAGGTCAGGATGTTGAGCTCTTACATTAGGTTCAGTTAAAATTGGCTTGTTTCTTAGGTTCAGGTTATGTTATAAAGGTTAGGTGGGACTTAGTTGTTTGGATAAGCTATGGTTGGGTTATGTTGGGTTAGGTCGCTAGGGATAGGTTGTTTAGGTTATGAAAAGGTTAGGTTATACTGGGTTAGGTCGCTAGGGATAGGTTGTTTAGGTTATGAAAAGGTTAGGTTATGATGCTGGGTTATGTTGGTAAGGATAGGTTGTCTAGGTTATGCTGTGGTTAGAGTATGCTGGGTTAGGTCGCTAGGGTTAGGTTGTTTATGTTAGAGTTAAGTTAGGCTGGTTCAGGTTAGCAACAGTCACTTGGATTGGATAAAGCAAGGTTGAAGGTTAAAAAAAAAAAAAAAAAGTAAACTCAACCACCCTGGGAAGGTAAATCTACTGTAGTAAAATTAAGAAGCGGGATGACTATGAAGGTAAACCTTAGAGCAAAGGACTGACATGGCTGCACTTCTGATAATGCACCGACACATTCACATCTGTACCTTTAACCTCTGCGCTGCCGGAGGTTTTCTTTCCTTACAAAACGCGTCTGGCGTTTGTAGCAGAACTGTATAGGAGGTCTGATTATGGAAACGTTGATAGATTTATTGGATTATTATTAGTAGTAGTTTATTTATTTATTTATTTATTTATTTATTATTATTACTATTATTTTATTATTATTATTATTATTATTATTATTATTATTATTATAATTATTATTATTATTATTATGCAAGAGTATATAGAGGTTGAGGAAGTGGACTTTCTGACCACTACTTGGTGGTGGCCAGAATTAGAATGCAAGTAAGATGGAGGAATAAAAAAAGGGAAAGACGAGAGAAAGGAGTAGTTGCAAGGAGAGTGGAAAGGTTACAAGAGGATGAGAAAAAGGCAGAGTATAAGAGAGAAGTGGAGGAACGATTGGGCAAATATGAATTGGAGCAGATGGGAGACGTGGAAGGTGTGTGTAAGATATTTACAGAAGAAATATGTGCAGCATGTGATGTGGTGTGTGGAAGGAAGAGAAGACGGAGGGGGGTGCAAGGAACAGCGTGGTGGACTGAAGAGGTGAAACAGGCTGTGGCACAAAAGAAGAAAGCATACAATGAATGGATGAGAAATAGGGGCGTGGAAGAAGTTGAGAGGCGGAAGAGAGAGTTATCTGTGGAAAGAAAGAGAGAGGTGAAAAGATTAGTAAGAGAGAGTAAGAAGAGAGTGGATGAGGAATTTGGAAGGAATTTGAGTGTAAAGTGGAGGGACTGTAAGAAAATGTTCTGGAGAGAAGTGAAAAGAGTAAGACAGGGTGGAAGTGAAGTTAGCAGGGGAGTGAGAGATAAAAATGGTAGATTACTAGTGGAGAAGGGAGAAAAAGTGAACAGATGGAGAGAACACTTTAAGGAATTGTTGAACATAGAGGATGGAAGTAATGCGAGTATAAGTGGCTGGGGAATGGCTGGGAGAAGGAGGGAGGTGAGAAGACAGGAAGAAATCAGTAGGATAGAAGTTGTGGAAGCAATGAAGAAAGTTAAATCGGGGAAAGCCCCAGGAAGTGATGGAGTGTGTGGTGAAATGCTGAAGCATGGGGGAGAGATAGTAGTTGAATGGATGTGGAAGATGTGCAGATTGGCCTGGGAGGAAGGTAGAGTCCCGGAGGATTGGAAGTCAGGTATAATTATTCCCTTGTACAAAGGAAAACGGGAAAAAGAAGTGTGTGGTAATCATAGGGGCATTTGTCTTCTTAGTATAATAGGAAAAGTGTATGGTAGGATACTTATAGACAGAGTTAGAGAAAGAACAGAGAAATTAGTTGGAGAAGAACAGGGAGGCTTTAGGAAGGGAAGAGGTTGTGTAGATCAGATATTCATTCTTAGATCTTTAGTGGAAAAGTTTCTAGAGAAGGGAAAGAAGTTGTATGCGGTTTTCATGGATTTGGAGAAAGCATATGACAGGGTGGATAGACAAGGATTGTGGAAAGTGTTAAGAATATATGGAGTAGATGGGAAGTTGTTGAATGCTGTGAAGAGTATGTACGATGGTGCGAAGGCTGCAGTGCATGTGGATGGTGAACTAAGTGAATTTTTCTCTTTGAAAGTTGGTTTGAAACAGGGATGTGTCATGTCTCCATGGTTGTTCAATCTGTACATGGATCGGGTAATAAAAGAGGCACAAGGTAGGGTAGTGGATGTTTGAGTGGCCCTGGTGAGAGAGGATAGTGTTTGGAAACTCCCTGTACTGTTGTTTGCAGATGATACTGTGTTGTTGAGTGAAGACGAAGGGGAGCTGCAAGGCTTGGTGGATGAGTTTGAGAGAGTGTGTAAGAAACGGAATCTAAAGGTGAAAGTAGGGAAGAGTAAAGTGATGGTCTTTGAGAGAGGTGAAGTTAGTGAATGTACAGCGAGGTTGGATGGTGAGGAATTGGAAAATGTGAGTACGTTTAAATACTTGGGTAGTGTGATGAGTAAGGATGGAGGTTTGGAGGGTGAAGTGCTTGAAAGGGTACAGCAGGGAAGAAAGGTTGCTGGTTCTTTGAAAGCAGTGATAAGAAACAGGGAAGTGAGCATGGAAGTGAAAAAGTTACATGACAGTATTGTGATACCAACTCTAACGTACGGAAGTGAAGCTTGGACATTGTTGGAAGGACACAAGTCAAGAGTGAGAGCAGTGGAAATGAGTTATTTAAGAGGAGCCTGTGGAGTCACGTAGAGAGACAGGCTGACGAATGAGGATATAAAGGAGCGTTGTGGTGTGGATGTGGATGTGATAGGAAGCGTTATGAGGAACACACTGAGGTGGTTTGGCCATGTGGAGAGGATGGAGGGTGAAAGACTGACGAAAAGAGTGTATGTGAGTGAGATGGAGGGGGGAAGAGGGAGGGGGAGGCCGAGGATGAGATGGAGGGATGGGGTGGAGAGGTATATGAGAGAGGGGGGTGTGAGTTGGGAGCAGGGCAGTGAAATGGCGGGGGACAGGGCGACTTGGAGGCGATTTGTTTGTGGCCACCCCAAACGGGATTGAGGCGTCTGGCAATGGATAGATAGATAGATAGATTATTATTATTATTATTATGATTATTATTATTATTGGATGATGATGATGATGATGATGATGATGATTATTAACGCTGTTGGTGTTCTGTATTTGTTGTTTATTGTACAAGGTTTATCTAAGATTAAAAAATAATCATGCGTTAGTCGGAATTCAGTATAGAATGTTTAACAATTCTAAAGCAAAATGTTAAACAGTAGCCTAAAGTAAAAACCCTTATGCTGCACCAAGTTGCGCTGAGCCTAATAAAAATGGTGTTAACTTTGCCCTCTTCATGTAATTCTATTTTTGCTACCTAGGGTGATTTTATCCAGTGTAGGTGAAGGTTTTTGGACTGGCCAATTTAGATACAGATTTAACTGACCACTTCAAAACAAAATGCCTTTCCTATATCGAATAAAATCGTCTTGTGGGAACGTGGGCAAAATATGAACGTAATCGGATATACAGTACAGGGCTAATTTCGCAATTTCCAGGTTAAGAATGCTTTGTCTCCTAGTGAGTTAGTTTAATTTTAACTCCTTCCTGAGAGACTTTGGTACAATCGTCTTTCAATTCTCTGTCTGTCTGTCTGTCTGTTTCTCTCTCTCTCTCTCTCTCTCTCTCTCTCTCTCTCTCTCTCAGTCTGTCTGTCTGTCTGTCTGTCTCTCTGTCTCTCTCTCTCTGTCTCTGTCTCTCTCTCTCTCTCTCTCTCTCTCTCTCTCTCTCCATCTGAACACACACGCTGGTCCATTTTGGTGCAGGTATAATGTGCATGACAGCGCCTGTGCATAATGAAAACATGATGCTACCATGTTTTTATAATTTTGCTCATATTTCGTAGCTCAAATTTTTAATTTTTCATTTTCCGGCGCGTGCCTTCATATACATTCTCTTGTATGGTTTATATTTAGAGCTTATGTAATTGGGTGTGCTAAGCCGACTCGGTTCCTTCTTTGCCCCTGCACAATTGTTGACTCTATACAGGGGTTTTATCTGCCCCTGTGTGGAGTACAACTCTCATGTGTGGGGAGGCTCCCCACATACAGCTCTTCTCAATAGCGTGGAGTCAAAGGCTTTTCGTCTCATTAACTCTCCCCTTCTTACTGACTCCCTTCAACCTCTGTCTCTTCGCCGCAATGTTGCATCTTTATCTCTTTTGTATCGCTACTTCAATGGTCACTGTTCCTCTGAACTGTCTGCATGCATTCCTCCACTTCTACGACGGGCGCGTAGCACCCGTCTAGCAGCAAACTCTCGCCCCTTTTCTGTCCAACTCTCTAATGCAAGAGTTAACCGTTACTCCCAGTCCTCTATTTATGCAACAGGTCAACTGTGGAACTGTCTCCCTCTGTCTGTATTTCCTGCTTCCTATGATCTCGTCTTTCAAACGCAGTGTGTCCAGGCATCTCGAAATGAATGGATCTTGAATTTGGCTCTTTCTTGTATTTTGTTTGTCTCTTGGAAGGAACAGTTTTGCGGGCTCATTGCCTTTGGTTCCTTCTTCCTCACATAAAAATAAAAAAAGGGTTCTTTCTTTTTTTTTTTTTTTTTTTCCGGAGGCTATCTGTAGAGATTATGCTTTCATTTCCCCCTTACCTCTAACATTTAGACATTTTACGGTATTAAATAAATTTCTAGAGCTTATAATCTGATTCTTCATTTTCATATATTTATAGGACTGCCCTAATCGTTATTCACAGTTAAAACAAGAACTTTAAAGTTAGTATTTTGGGGTGCATTAATTAGTAAACTTAGTCCACTCTAGATAAATATTCAAAACCTCTACACTGATTTTTCGTTTTCTAAACCATGCAGATAAAAAACTCAAATATTTTAGTTTTTTTAGAGCTCATAAATAACTTTCTTTTCTTCGAATACATGCATAGAAGCAAATTCCAGTTATTCTTTATTTCTAAAATTTACATTTCAAAGTTTTAATTTCTGGCGTACGCACTTTCAAGCACACCCCAGTTTCTTATAAATTTTATGGTTAATTTGTGTGTGTGTGTGTGTGTTTGTGTGTGTGTGTGTGTGTGTGTGTGTGTGTGTGTGTGAGAGAGAGAGAGAGAGAGAGAGGGGGGGGGAGTAGTTTCATAAATGATCCTTTTTTTTTTTTATATAATTTTTCAGAGCTCACTGTCCCACTCATACCTTGCGGTTTCCATTTTCTGTTAAATACGCTTATAAATGCATTCCAATTTTAATTTATTTTCGCAGATTGTATTTTGTATTTTTTTTTTTAGCTCTTGCTTATAAGTACATTGAAGTTCCCTGCTGCTTTCTTACTCTTTTGCTTCATATTTGGCAATTTTCAGTATCTGGTTCATACATTTACAAACAAGCTCCAATTACTTCTTTCCTCCACAGATTTAATGAAGATACTATTACGTAAGTGCACGATGGAAACGGTGCAAACCCTAGATATCCGAATACACCAGGGAGGAGAACGATGATACTGGTCTTGTAATCATGCCTTTCGTTTTTTCTTTTTCACGAAGAACGAGAAAAATGGGCAAATTCTGCACTGTCCTTACCTTGTTCTTGTAGATGACATTGTCTGGTTACGATAGGATATTGACTGCACGTCTACCGGGAAATCAACCTACTCGAACTGAGACGCACAAAATAACTTGCAATGATTTTCTTATCGGACCCAAGACTTTTTTTTAATGTGGAAAGAACGAGACATGGTGAAACTCTGCACTCACCTTTCCTAGCCCTTCCTGCTAACAATAATGCTTAGTTTCGACATGTCACTGATCGTAAGTTTGTCTCTGAAGGAATGAACTGACTGTCTCCTCTGCAACACTGGATTTTTCCTATTCTGATTGATAGCGTTCTTTTTTTTATTTTCCAGCAGCTGGACAATTTTATTCAGCTCTGAACTGTGTTGTAACGATGGAGAATAAAAACAGTAATCATTAATCCCTTCAGGATATGATCCCCATTATTTATTTTATTTACGTTACCACCAGACGATTTTATTCATCTTCGGAGAAACTCGTCTTAGTGAGCGGGATAAATAACTCTAAACTGACCCTCTCAGTCGATGACGTCTAATATTTTTTTCTTCGCTACTACCAGACGATTTTATTCAGCTTAAGGAGGAACCTCTTCGTTGTGAAAGGGTTAAATTCTCCATTAACGTATTCTTATTTTCCCATTCTACTTTCTTCCGGCCATGTCCAGATCCAAGTAGGTCGGCTCAGGCCTATATCAGCCAGTTACCTTCAGGTCTGTCATATCGGCTCAGGTAAATAAACATTAATGCAGGTCATGACTACGAAGACGTGTGATAAAAATTACTATTTTTGGTCCAGTAGTTTTCAAGACGTGATAATGCAGGTCTTTAAGGTTCCTAGATCAATACAAGTAAAAGGATAACAATATTCAGGCTAATAATAATGGCTGGCTGTGAACGCGTGTCTCCTAGATCAGCAGTATAGGTGCATTGGTTACTTAGAAATGTCGAATCAGGTCTCTCGGGTCTCGGTGAGATCGGCGGAAACGGGTGGGCGGCACGAGCTGAGATGATGGTGGGAGGTGGGGAACGACGGGGAAATTACATCTTGTGAATATGAGTGTTATAGATTGACCCGAAGTTGAGGCAATAATTTTTATGATATTCATCACATCAGCCTAGAAATAGTGGGGTGGGTGGAGTTTAGTGGCTAGAGTGGGGTGGGATAATAGTGGATGATGGGGCTTGCTGGGGTAAGTATATGGTGTTAAGACTGATGCTCTTGTACACGTACCGGTGAGCAGCAAATTGCAGGAGGATAAGCAACATATGGGTGGCGTGGGTGGAAAGGAGTTGGCAGGATTGGCTGCAATGATGGATGTGAGCACCCCATGAAGCTGGCCGCTACCGGAATATAATGGGCTGCATTGTATATGGCACCGGTTGAATTGCTTATATCTCTTAAAATTCGATCTGTGTGTATAAATGGAGTGGGGTGAATGGAGAGGAGTGGATGAGACAGGTCATACGGCGGTGGACGGTGAGACAGGGCGGGGGTTCATAAACCCTATAGGTCTGACAGTATGGGCGGACAATAGTTTCATTTTACGCAGCAGCTCCTGCTCCTGCGGCAGAGATAAAGACAACTGCTGCTGCTCTAAAATATCCCAAGGCGCTACTCATGGAATCTGGACCGAAAGCTATCTGAGGCTTTCTGCCTTACAAAGGGACCATTAATCACGGCGCGATGGGTGAATACAGGAGGCCATTGTGCCTGAAGAATGGCGTTGCAAATACCTCGTGAAGGCAATATCGAGCCCCCTTGATGACGCACTCCCTTGATTTATGACCCAAAACTATCCAGCAGATGTAGCCGAAGTAGGCTACCAGTGAACGGTGAAGAACGGTGAAGAATAATGAAGACCATGCGAGATTATGAGGCCACATAGGTAACACAGGAGCTTTGTGGATGGATTATCTCGCTCCGTGGTAACGACAGAAATCTACTGGAAGTAATGAAAACATCAAAAGGAGTGAAGAAAGGCTAAGAACGTGAAAAAACGTGGGCACTATACAGACACAGTAAGTCTATATATATATATATATATATATATATATATATATATATATATATATATATATATATATATATATATATATATATATGTGTGTGTGTGTGTGTGTGTGTGTATGAAATAATTGAAGAGATTAAAGTACCTTCGTTCCTGTATGCTACTTACTGTGTCTGTATAGTGCCCACGTTTTTTCACGTTCTTAGCCTTTCTTCACTCCTTTTGATGTTTTCATTACTTCCAGCATATATATATATATATATATATATATATATATATATATATATATATATATATATATATATATATATATATATATATATATATATATAGGCGGCTTGCAGTTCAAATGGACCCAGGATCGAATCCCGGCTGGGGCAGGGAACAGTTTAAGGATTTGAATTTCCTAAAAAGCAGACTTTCCTGATCTACCAGAAGACCCACAGACATGTCGTAAAAGTACCCCCGCTAATACCAGTACACTAGTTCTGTATGAGACAGCCCTAGCATGTATTCAATATGGACGTGGGTGTTAGCGCCGAAGTGGTGACATGTGCAGGTGTAGGAGGACTACTGGGCCTTGGGATGGGCCACTGCCCCCAAGATATAGGCCCTGAGCCTTTGTCCAGAGTCGGACACGTAAATATATATATATATATATATATATATATATATATATATATATATATATATATATATATATATATATATATATATAACCCATTGGATCCCAGGGGTGCTGGGCAAGGCATGGCGCTGGGTGGGTACTAAGCGTGCTGCCCTCCGCCTATCGGGTCATAGTCGCGAAGCTCATAGGTCCCTACCCGGGGGTTCCCTACTTTATAAAGACTTGAAAAATCTCAGTTCTGTCCAGTATTCCGGACACCGGGCTCCAATGCGATATATATATATATATATATATATATATATATATATATATATATATATATATATATATATATATATATATATATCCCATTGGATCCCAGGGGTGCTGGGCAAGGCATGGCGCTGGGTGGGTACTAAGCGTGCTGCCCTCCGCCTATCGGGTCATAGTCGCGAAGCTCATAGGTCCCTACCCGGGGGTTCCCTACTTTATAAAGACTTGAAAAATCTCAGTTCTGTCCAGTATTCCGGACATCGGGCTCCAATGGGATATATATATATATATATATATATATATATATATATATATATATATATATATATATATATATATAATATATACAAAAATCATTAAAGACCAAGGCGTAGCCATTGTTCACTATTTTTCTGTTGATCTTTTCGAGTTTTCTTACACATTGTTTTAAACTATGATTCAGGTTGTAGATAATATGTCCAAGATCCATGTCGTAACTATATTTTATTAATTATTTATTTTCATTTTTTCGTAGGACGTTTCGTGTATCCTTACACATCATCAGTGACTGTAATATAGATACAATACACTATAAAAACATGACATATACAACATAAACCTATACAATATATATACTGAAATGTACAACAACGACTAATAAAAGTGTAGAGTTACAAGAGTATGGATAAAAGAGACAAACCCTTTAGGTGAAGTCAAGTATGAGCTACAGTTAAAAGTGTATGGATAAAAGAGACAAACCTTATAGGTGTAGTCAGCTATGAGCTACGTGGTTGACTGCGAAGGTTGTATGGGTGGGTGGGTGTTTGTGGCTGTGTAGTGTTGCCAGTTGTGTTATTGTGTGTGTAATGTTCATTTGTAATTGTCGCTGCTTGTGGTCGGGCCTTTGTGTATTTAAACAGTTTGAGGGTACGATCTAGTCCGGTAGTTTGGTTGTTTATGGCCGGCGTGTTTTCATGTATGAGAAGTGCTTCTGCCAGTTGTAGTCTAATGTGGTCATGACATTTTTTTATTATATAAGTATTTTCTATTAGAACTTGTCTGTTTATTGATGTGTGATGTTGAGTCATATGATCTTTTATAGAACTGGATTGTAGGTGCATGGTTAAACGTCTGCTTAGTGTGGTTGTGGTCATACCAATATATTTCATGTGACGAAGTTTACAACCTTCGTGTGGGCAAGTGAATTCATAAACTACATTGGTATGTTGAAGTTTGTTGGTTTGTTGAGCTGTGTTGTTTTTCATAATCATGTTGCTAACTTTCCTGTTTTTATAGTAAATAATTAAACTGAGCTTGTCTGAGGGGATAACACATGATGTGTTACGTGTCACAATCTCTCTAAGTACACGTTCATCCGTTTTATAAGCAGGGGACATCTGATTACCATAATACACATTGTGGGTAACAGTATGGGGAAGCGGTTGGACATTTGTGGTTGAGACTTGTTTTGAAATAAATTGACATATTTCTCTGTCAACTATTTGATTGGAATAACCATTGTTAATTAAGATTTGCTTTAATTTAGTTACTTCTGAGTGGAAGAGTTCCCACGATGAGCAGTTCCTATGAGCACGACGTAAGTATGACCTGATAACTGACAATTGGTACCGCTGCGGACACTCACTCACAGCATTAAGGCATCTACCCAAGTCCGTAGCTTTACGATATACGGAGGTTTTATAGTTACCATTCTCCTCTTCTATTAATACATCAAGAAAAGGGATTTTGTTGTTTTCACTTATCTCATAAGTAAATTTTAATATTGAGTTATGTTCCATGGCAGTTCTTAGTTGTTTAAGGTGGTTTTCGTCTCTAACGACCACATAGATATCAACATAGCGACAATACGTGGTTGGACGCAGGTTGGTATCTTCTAACACTTTGTTTTCTAGGTGACACATGTAAAAGGCAGCAAATGTTGGGCCCAGGGGTGAACCCATGCTGACTCCGTTAACCTGCTGATACAGCTTACCGTCTGGGCTGCGAAAGGGAGCTTCGGTGGTGCATGCTCTCAGTAATGTTTCCAAGTTGTGGGTTGAGATCTTAGGTGGGCACAGGGTTGGGTGGTGATACACATTTTCTAAAATTATCTGTATAGTTTGGTCTACTGGTACGTTAGTGAAGAGGCTTTCAACATCTAACGAAGCCAAGAGTCCGCTGGGTCGAGTAGAGCGGATAATGTCTATGAACTGGTCTGTGGACTTCAGGGAAAACTTAGTTGGAATGTATGGTGTAATGATTTGATTTACTTGTCTCGCTGTTGTATACGTTGGTGTGATTACCTGGGAGATGATGGGACGGAGTGGGTTGTTGGTTTTATGGGTTTTTACATTACCGTAGATGTACCCTGGAGCATACTGTCCAACTATGGGGGTGAGGTGTGGTGAGTCTTGGCATGCGTTGTTTGCAATAATAACTCGATTGATTTTCTTCTTCAGAGTTTCAGTTGGATCATGGGAAACCTGCTGGAATTTGGTATTGTCACTGAGAATAGCATCCAGTTTGTGTTGGTAGTCCTCTTTGTTGAGGAGAACATAAATGTTAGACTTATCAGCTCGCCTAATGACTGTCTGTATTAGTTCGAAGATCCTTGGCTGCTTGCTGAAGTTCTGGTGTAAGGAGAGAGCTCCGTTTGTAGCTGCGTCGTCGTGTGCCCTCGGCCCTCAATTGGTCTTGCAGGTCAGGGTTAATGGTAATTTTGCCTTGTTGTTCCAATTTTTGCAGTGCTGTATTAAGTAATTCTAATTCCATCACTTTGTTAATTTTGTCAAACCTCGGCTGTAGGTAGCAATTAAGGCCCAGGTTTAACACTTTCTTCTCTTGTTCAGTCAGTACATGATTCGAGAGGTTACGGAAAGAATCGGATTTTTCTGGTAAGGTGACTTGTCCTCCATATAGCTTGTTCAGTTTTTTAATGGTTCTAGTTTTGGTTATTATATATATATATATATATATATATATATATATATATATATATATATATATATATATATATATATATATATATATATATATATTGTTACAGAACAGAGAAAACTGTTCCAGGTTCAAAACAAAAGAGTTAGGTAAAATTATAAGTTAAAGTTTAATGCTCAAACTAACAACTAAACATTCAGGACTCATAAGGATAATGTAATGGCAAAAAACAGGTAAAATATATGGTTAACTGCAATAGCCTCTATTAACACGAAATTAGCAAGAGTAAATTTATCTAAGTCAGCCCTGATAAAATGAGAAAACCAGATAATGCACAGTTAATGCAAGATATTACAGATACAAAATATTATTAACAATGGCTGACGCCTAAAACACTTGAATCACAAAAACTTTACCAGGCCTACGAATTAACACCTTATACTATACAGTACAGTACAAGAAAAAATGCAACACTTATACTCAAATTACACAGCAGCTAGATGGTTGGAGACTTCCTGAGCACTCACAAAAATAATAACAACTGTACTGGGGAGGACAGAGATGTGAACAAAATGAGGAGTAGATCTAAGTGGCAATTAATGCAGAGACTGAGCTCATTATATAGGGGCCGGCAGAGCTTGATACAACTTGTAAGAAGGACGCGCAAATGAAGCCATAGGGGACAAAGAGTTGACAATCCTGCTCTGAACAAAAGAAAGGACGACTTATTCTACAATAAGGGTAGAAGCGGGGAGTGAGGTAGAACACGCTCGTGATCAAACATGCAGCATACTGTACGTTAGAATTATACAAAGGATGATGAAATCATAGGCTATGTAACACCTCCTCACAAAGAAAAAAAAATTTACAAAGGAAATTTCATTTTACTCTAAAACAATCTGTCTAAAGTCTAGATAAGCAATCTGCAATAACATTTTCTTTCCCCTTGACATGTTGTATGTCTAATGAATACTCCTGAAGAAGTAGACTCCATCTTGTCAATCTCAGATTTTTATCTTTAAACTTACTAAGGAATTTCAGTAGGTTATGATCGGTATAAATGAATATGGGGTCAAAACCAGAACACAAATAAAATGAAAAATGCTGTAAACCCAAAATCAAGGCCAAAAGCTCTTTCTCAATAGTTGAGTAGTTCTTTTCAAGTGGAGTGAACTTCTTACTGTAATAAGATACAGGGTGTTCAATATCCTGATCATCTTCTTGCAGCAAAACAGCCCCAGCTCCTGTATCACTTGCATCAACAGCCATCTTAAAAGGCTTAGCAAAATTTGGAGTAGCGAGCACTGGCTGACTTAATAGGATAGCTTTAAGCTTGATGAAAGAGAATTCACAGTTATCGGTCCAGACAAATTTAACTCTTTTTCAGTAGGTCTGTAAGTGGTGATACAAGAATTGAAAAGTTAAGAACAAATGTCCTGTAATAACCTACCATTCCCAAAAATCTTTGTAGCTCTTTCCTACTTTTAGGTCTGGGAAGATCACTTATAACCTGAACCTTAGCTCCTGGTGGTGCAACGTGTCCATCACCAATTACGTACCCAAGGTACTGAACTTTAGCTTGACCAAACTCACACTTTGATAAATTAGCTACAAGATTAGCCTGAAACAAACGCTCAAGAAATTTACTGACATGGCATAGGTGATCTTTCCAGTTGTCACTGAAGATTAATACGTCATCAATATAAACAACACACCCTGCCAAACCCTCTGTTACAACATTCATGAGCTTCTGAAATGTGGCTGGTGCATTCTTCATACCATATGGCATTACAGAACATGCAAAAGTCTTTCCTAGTGTTACAAAACATGAGATCTCCCTAGCACGTTCAGTCATAGGTACTTGGCAGTATCCCTTTAACAAATCAAACTTACTTATGTACCTAGCCTTTCCGATCTTGTCTATGCAATCTTCCACGCGAGGGTGAGGGTAAGTGTCTGTTTTGGTTATCTGATTAACACGTCTGTAGTCGATGCAAAGCCGCTGTGACCCACCTGGCTTAGGGACTAGAGTGACAGAACTCCACTCGCTCTGACAGGGCTCAATCATCTTCTGGTCCAACAGGTAGCCAAGCTCCTTCTCGATGAGAGGAACTTTCACTGGGTTCACACGGTAAGGAGCCAGTTTAATTGGCTTTGCGTCGCCAACATCGACATCATGCATCAACACAGTGGTTCTTCCTGGAGTGGCACAGAACACTTGCAGGTACTCCTGCAGTAATGCCGAAAACTCCTGCCTTTCCTCGGGAGCTAGATGAGAAAGCTTAGTCTGGATATCATTCATGATATCAGGATTCTTCCCCAAACTATCACTCAGGCTCATGCTGCATGGGAGAGCTTCACTTGCAAAGTCGAGTGGAACAGCTACAGTGCAGACTCGGTTATTTTCGTCCCGCCTGTGATATAACTTTAGCATGTTGATGTGACAAAGTTGCTTGTTCTTTCTACGATCTGGTGTGGCGATGACATAGTTGACATCACTGAGTTTCTTCTCCACGAAATAAGGACCACTAAACTTGGCTTGAAGAGGTTGCCCATGCACCGGTAGCAGAATCGAAACCTGACCTCTTGGCTGAAAGTGGCGTAACCTGGACTTCTTATCACACCAAGTCTTCATCTTCTCCTGAGCAGCTCCTAAATTCTCTCTCGCCAGCTGTAAAGCAATGGACAGCCGTTCTTTGAACTTCATCACATACTCCAGCAGGTTGACGTCATCTTCCTCCGACAACCACCATTCCTTGAGTAGCTTTAGGGGTCCTCTTACTTCATGGCCAAACAGTAGTTCAAAGGGTGAGAAGCCCAGTGATTCATTTGGAGATTCTCTTGCGGCAAGTACAACGAATGGAAGACCTTTATCCCAGTCTTTCTGATGTTCCAAACGGTAGTTCTTGAGCATCGATTTGAGTGTTTGATGATATCTCTCCAACGCTCCTTGGGTCTGGGGATGGTAAGCTGAAGACGTGATCTGGGTGATGCCCAACTCTTTCAGAGACTGCTTGAAAATATTTGACATGAAATTACTTCCCCGGTCTGACTGTACCTCCTTGGGCAGACCAAACTTTGTGAAGAACCCTAGCATTTCCTTAACCACGTTCTTTGCTGAGATATTTCTAAGTGGAATGGCTTCAGGATAACGAGTAGCCATATTAATCAGGGTCAACACATAAGAAAATCCTGAAGAAGTCTTAGGAAGAGGGCCCACAATATCCACCAACACACGGGTGAATGGCGCCTCAAAAGGAGGAATGGGAACTAGAGGTGCAACCTTTTCAGTCTGATTACACTTCCCCACAACTTGACAGGTGTGACAAGACTTACAATACCAGGAAACATCCCTGAAGATACCTTGCCAGTAGAAGTGTTTCAAAATGCGTGCCACAGTTTCCTCACTGCAAGGTGTCCTGCCAAACTGGAATCATGAGCCACTCTAATGATATCCTGCCTACAAACACGAGGGATGACAACTTGATGTACAACCTCCCATTCACAGTCGGCTGATGCTGTTGGGGTCTCCACTTCCTCATAAGTACTCCTGACTTTATATAATAACAAGTAGAAGCACCAACTGACTCTTCCTCACTGCAAGCAGAGTTAGCTAGACCTTTCAACTCAGGGTCAGCAACCTGCAACTCAACCAACTCTTGATGAGACAAATTATCAACACTACGGGGTACTGCCTCATCTGGTGAGTGGTCCAAATTAGCAAGAAAAGTGTCAGCTAGGATAACATCATCATCATCATTATCCTCTAAGTCACCAGTAACTTTAGACTTAGCCCTAGTGACAGCACAAGCAGAGAACACATCAGGGACATCACAATCTTGGGCCGCAGCCACTGGCTCACTAGACAACTGAGGAGCTGGACACACTTGACTTCCACCAATATCATTTCCAAGTAAGAAAGTTACACCTGACATTGGGAGTGTCTCAACCAAGCCAACCATAACGGAACCATTAACAAAACCAGACTCTTAAATTCACTCTGCACAGAGGGACAGAGAAGTAATTATTCCCTACACGCTGTCTCCTGAAACATTTACAGTTTCATCAGAGGAATTAACATTGAGCCTAGAACACTGGTCAGCATAAGGGATTGGCAAGCACCTGTATCACGATATATTTTAACTGATTTCCTGTCATTACTGTCCAGAGGACTGACAAAACCATCAGACAGGAAATTAGCACATGAACTCTTGAGAGTGTCACCCACGTTACTGCTCAAAAGAGGAGCTTCAGCATGAGAATTTAATTTACCCCTCAAAGCAGGTTCAGTTAACTCAGTTAAAGAATTCTGGGAACTCTCAAGGGTGGACACTAGACCAATTGACTGAATATTTAAAGACTCCTTTTTGTTCACATCACGCTGTCTCCTGAAACATTTCTCCGTAGTATGACCAAGCTTACTACAATAAGTACATTTACTTTTCTGAAACCTAGAGGTGAAGCTGGTATTTACTTCCTGAGAAACATCATCTTTATTCTCTTTCCTGTTACCTGTACTCTGAGTAGAGGCAACGTACGTACTCTCAGCTTTCCTTTTTTCTTTAAAATATTTCTTGTGAGTGAGAACATATTCATCAGCTAAAACTACAGCATCAGACAAATTATCTATTCTTCTCTCATCAAGATATAGGCTTCCATCTCTATTAATACACCTTTTGAAGTCCTCCAGCAAAATCATCTGCTTAAATTTACCAAAATCAGAATCCACATTCTTAGAATTTAACGACTGCTCTAACAGATCTTCTTTGATTTTTGCATACTCAACATGGGATTGCTTATCTTGCTTGTAAGTTGTCCTAAATTTTACTCTATAGGCTTCAGGAACAAGCTCATAGGCCTTAAGAATCAAGCTCTTAACTACATCATAATTATCAGATTGATCCTGAGGCAAAGATGCATAAGTTACTTGAGCTTTACCGGTGAGAACAGTTTGAAGGAGTACTGGCCAATACTTTTTGGGCCAATTAAAACCTGTAGCTACCCTCTCAAACAACTGAAAATACTTTGCTAAACCAGATTCATTAAAAGGAGGGACAAGTTTAACATTTTTAGCCACATCAAAATCATCAGAGCTAGATGATCCAGTTCCACCTTGTTTCATGCGATACTCATGGTCTGCCTGAATCCTAGCAAGTTCAATTTGTGCCTCCTGAGAACGTGCCTGAAACTCAGCCTCCTTAGCACGAGCCTCCTCCAGGGCTAGCTGTAACTTAGCTAATTCAATCTGCGTTTGCTCATTTGGAGGAGTTACATTAAACAAGCTTTCATTAATCATGTCGACAATTTGATCTTTAGAATGATGAGAGCGAACAACAACTCCCAATTGTTGAGCAACAAGCTTAAGTTCATTCTTTGTTCTGTTTTCTACATCACACACTGTTTGCACATTTGACAAAAAATCTTTGGCTTCATCAAGAGTAGTAATAGCAGACATCATGAATAGATCACAGTCACAAAATATCAAGCAATATCCTTATGATAATATCCTGAATATCCTGATGAGAGGTCGCCAAATTTATGTTAAAGAACAGAGAAAACTGTCCCGCAAAGTTCCAGGTTCAAAACAAAAGAGTTAGGTAAAATCATAAGTTAAAGTTTAATGCTCAAACTAACAACTAAACATTCAGGACTCATAAGGATAATGTAATGGCAAAAAACAGGTTAAATATATGGTTAACTGCAATAGCCTCTATTAATACGAAATTAGCAAGAGTAAATTTATCTAAGTCAGCCCTGATAAAATGAGAAAACCAGATAATGCTCAGTTAATGCAAGATATTAGAGATACAAAATATTATTAACAATGGCTGACGCCTAAAACACTTGAATCACACAAACTTTACCAGGCCTACGAATTAACACCTTATGCTATGCAGTACAAGAAAAAATGCAACAACACTTATACTCAAATTACACAGCAGCTAGATGGTTGGAGACTTCCTGAGCACTCACAAAAATAATAACAACCGTACAGGGGAGGACAGAGATGTGAACAAAATGAGGAGTAGATCTAAGTGGCAATTAATGCAGAGACTGAGCTCATTATATAGGGGCCGGCAGAGCTTGATACAACTTGTAAGAAGGACGCGCAAATGAAGCCATAGGGGACAAAGAGTTGACAATCCTGCTCTGAACAACAGAAAGGACGACTTACTCTACTATAAGGGTAGAAGGGGGGAGTGAGGTAGAACACGCTCGTGATCAAACATGCAGCATACTGTACGTTAGAATTATACAAAGGATGATGAAATCATAGGCTATGTAACAATATATGTATATATATATATATATATATATATATATATATATATATATATATATATATATATATATATATATATTGCCAGACGCCTCAATCCCGTTCAGGGTGGCCACAAACAAATCGCCTCCACGTCGCCCTGTCCCCTGCCATTTCACTGCCCCGCTCCCAACTCACACCCCCCTCTCTCATATACCTTTCCACCCCATCCCTCCATCTCATCCTCGGCCTCCCCCTACCTCTTCCCCCCTCCACCTCACTCACATACACTCTCTTCGTCAGTCTTTCACCCTCCATCCTCTCCAAATGGCCAAACCACCTCAATGTATTCCTCCTAACGCTTTCTATCACACCCACATCCACACCACAACGCTCCTTTATATCCTCATTTTTCAGCCTGTCTCTCCATGAAATAAAGACTGAGCCAAGACTTCATTCCTGGTTGATAGTCATGGTTCAGAACTCTGTTGCTGTCAGTCTGTGAGGTCTGTATATTTTGCACGCTTCGGCACACACACACACACACACACACACACACACACACACATATATATATATATATATATATATATATATATATATATATATATGGTTAGATAGATAGATAGATACAATGCCTAAGGCTGAATGATTTTATTTAAATTATGAGCCTCTCAGGGGCAACTGAGTTGATATCTTACAGTCAGCATAAAAGGTATTACTACTCTAGCTTTGGCTTGCACTCTGCAACGAAGACGAAAACTTTAAAATTATTCATACTGTACTAGATATCCTGTTTCAAAACCATGTAACACGGTTGATTATTATCATTCACTGAAACATGTAGAATGGAATCAGAGTGAATGTTATTAAGCTGAGTGAATTACCTAGCATCCTCGAAACACGGAGAAACGTCGGCCCAGACACTCAGACTTACCAGTTATACCCAGTCATACGGGACAACATTTGCATACATCCAGTTTCATTCATCGAGAACAGCTAAACATACAATACCGAACACAAGAAGAAGCATCGGCCAAATATGTAATTTCTTTTTCTTTAGCTGACTAACGATAGATTGAGGAGAATGGCATTAAAAAGTAAGGCAAGGGAAGACCTGGCAGTGAGAGAAAAGGTTGGTGAAAACGAAACAGACTGAAAAATTAAAAAGAGTGTACATTTGAGTAGTTATCAACAGCAGGAAAGTATTGTATATAGGTTTCAAAAGCTAAAGTAGAGTATGTATCAGTCAATCAACCAGCCAATCAATCAAATCAATTTATCTATCTAGCTATCTGTGTGTATGTCTCTCTCTATCTATCTACGTGTATCTATCTATGTGTCTGTATATCTATCTGTCTATCTGTCCATCAGTATGTAAAAACTAGTGTTATCAGCCAAGTCATATCTGCAAATCTTCCTATGCGACAATAAAGACAAAATACAATAAATGCTCGCACACAAAGATTCTTCCTTAGCCTTGTGTCACTCTTCAGTGACATCAATTGCCTGGCGTCATCTGAGCTGGCGCAACCTGAGACTGGTATCCCATCTAACTTAGCCCAGCACAAGTTTTTAATCAGGTTCCCAGGAGCGAAATTTGTATGCTGCAAAGAAGATCGAGTTGCGGAATACGATTGGGAATGGAGTGGGAGATGGACTAAGACGCAGATGTTCGTGGCTTCCACATTCTTGCTGACGGAACCTGTAGTGTTGGTATGCATCTGTACTTATCAACCAGCCATCAGTCTGTCTGACTGTCTATCTAGCTACATGTATCTGCTTGTAGATTTATACTGCCTCTATCTAAATTTACCTACATGTCTACCTACCTATTTACCTAGCAATCAAAATACCCATCCATCCATTTTTCTATGTATCTATAATAATTTCCTACCGTACAACTTCATCTTTCAATCAAGTAATCCATCGTCTATACCAATCTTCCAGTCAATCAAATTATCGTGTTTCTGTTTTTTTCAGCAATGTACTGTCTGTCTCTGTTTTCTGATTAATACACCTATCGTCTGTCTCAATCTTTCAATGGGGTCGCCACTATATCCCAGGCAGTTTTTCAGACACCTACAGACTTCGATCACCCCACATGCCCATTTGACTCCCTCATGCCTCAGAGGGTAGGATCGATTCACTTCAATCCCATCCTTCATATCACTCATTCTCAGTGGCTGTCTCTCTGATTATCAGGGATAAAAGACTTCCTATAGTTCCATCACATCTTTGACATTTAGGGTATGTCCGTCATTTTCCTTCCTGATCTATCATATCTAGGAATCATCTGTGGACAGAAATGCATACTTAACATCTCTCAGCTTTGGAATAATAGCCAGCGTAGGAAAGCGGGAAGCAGAAAAGGTGAAACATATGGCACAGACACATACAAGCCTTTCTCAGTCTAGGAATATCAGCAGGTAGATGAAAGTTAAAAGTGGAAGAGGTGAGATATTAGCTGAATTTTTGAACATGACTGCATTTCAGGCAATTTCGATTCCTTCATCTTTTAGTCATTCTGTCTCATCAGGCATTCTTCTTATGGTCGCAAAACTTAACTTCCAGTCTTTAGGTTTTACGATCATTTTATCGAAATTAATTTGCACTACTGTTTTGTCAGTTTCCTTACACAATTATTTTTTCCATTTCCCTTTAACCCGCCCCGTCCCGACCACTTTTTGACCACTGGTACCCCCCAATCCCGACCATTTTTCGACCCTTTTTTTTTTTTTTGCTAAAACTTTCGCTTTTGGTCAGAAACAATGGTCAGTGGCAAAGAAATTGTTCCCCGGGGTCCATAATTACCCTAACCAGGTATGCCTTGGTCCCACCTGGCCCCGTGTTCTCCGTAGGCGGTCTGAGCCTCTAACGTTTTCTATGGTATTATAAGTCTGGGAAACCAATGAAAGTAAGTAGATATGTATTTATTACAAACATAAAAACATGTGATAAAAGAGTATATTGGATTTTATACAAAAATAGAGCAGAAATAAGCATTGTACCATCGTGCGAAACGAGCAAAATCGGGCAACTTGGTCACGATGAATCGCTAACATTCTAAAATCATGATACATATCATTTTTTTTACTTAAATAATACTTCTACAATAACATTATACCATTTTACATTTTATTGAACTGTTTTTACGTATTCACAGGCCTTTTGATAACATTTAGCGAAATGTTAGCGCTTATTTACGTAGTGAGTGAACTCGCTGTGACTGTTGTTTCAACTCGTATTTGTTTTTTCTACTTACATAATACTTTCCTAATAACATTATTCACTTTTCAACTTTATAGAACTGTTTTGAGATAATTTCAGGCCTTAGGTAAATATTTAGCGTAATAATAGCGCATAATAACACACACGGTGAAGTCGCTATGACTACTATTTCAACTTACAACCTATTTTTGTACTTATATAATAATTCTCCATTAACATTGCACATGTTTACACTTGATATAATTGATATCACATAATTTCAGACCTTACGATTCAACTGAGCGTCATATTAGCGCGTACTTACACAGTGAGTGTTATCGCAATATCATTTGTTTCATCTTACACTGGTATTCAACTTATAAATTACCTTACTACTAACATTACAACAAATTCCACTTCATATAATTCCTATCACATACTTACTGACCAGAATGTTCTACTGAGCATAATATTTTCACAGATTTACACAGTGGGTGTACTTGTGACATCAATTATTACAACTTACACTATTTTTCAACTTATACGTTTTATTCATGCTAACATTACACCAGTTTCCACTTTATATTCTTGATATCACATATTTACTGACCAGAGTGTTATACTGAGCGTCATATTTTCGCAGATTTATACAGTGGGTGTAGTTTTCATATCACTTCGTTCAATTTACACTATTTCTCAACTTATACATTACTTTCCTGCAAACATTACACCCGTTTCAAGTTTATATAAGACTTGGCACATACTGACTGGCCTTACCATTATACTGAACGTCATATCGCCATCCCACACAGTTTCAGTAGTGTAGGAAGTTATGGTACTCTCTGAAACATGGCTGAAGGCACAACGCAACATTGGTGGTGGTTGGGGAGGTGGAGAGCGGCGCCTTTCATCACTCACACTTCTCTTCCCTCTCCCTTTTCCTTTACCCTTTCCCTTCCCTTTCCTTCCTTTCCCCACATCCTGGGGCTGTGTGGAGGAAGTTTGGGAATATTGTATGGCAAAAGACGTGCTGGGGAGTGGCTCCACCTCCTCTCCCCTAAGCCTACGTGCACCACGTGCTCGTGCTGCCTCCCTCACACCACTTCCCTTTCACCCCGCACTCCCACCACACCACTTTCGCCTTCCCCAGACAAAACACTAGGCCATACTTTATTTGCCTTCTCGCCCCACCTTCTGATCCTCGGGGTGAGATTTTTTCCTTCCCCAACCACGAGGCAACATCACGTCCTAAGCCGCCGTCATCGTCATCGTCCTCATCCTCGTCCTCATCAGAATCTCTCTCTAGGGGATGGAGAGAGGTCCATGCAGGTGTTTTGGGTGCAGGCTGGCCTTCCCTTGCCTTACGATACGTGACATACCGCTTTTTCCCGGGGCGAAGGGACCTCCTCATCACTGCTTGTTATTTCCTCCTCAGGCTGTACATAATCTCGATCCACCACATCATCATCAAGTGGAGAATCATTATCTCCAGTGAAGGCATCCAGGGCGGATTGTATTTCGTCGTCTGAGAGAACTTTACGCGCCATGTCTGACCTGGGTCACTGCTAACAGGTGAGTGACCGAGACAAGGACGAGCGCAGGTCACGCGGGGTCTGGGATGCTGCCCGCCTGGGGGCAGGTAGGGGAGGCTTGGGTACGTGGGCGAATCGAAAATCTCACGCGAATTTTGAAAATTGTGGAAATTATGAACCTTGCAATTGCAGGACGTTGAAGTACATCAACAGGATTGGCAGTGACATAACGTGAGGACGTGGAAGTACGTCGACGGGACGCCGTGGGTTAATGCTCAAAATTGACATTCTCGCTTCGTACCTCCTACATTCTTTTGACTTTTTTTTTATTTTTTATTGTTACTGACACTATTAGTAAATTTTATTCAGCGTTACGTCTAACCCTTTCAGTTCGAAACGTCTATTCTAATATAAACAGAAGCGTCTTGAGACAGCAATATTATAACAAAAACTACGTCACTGGACTGATGGAACTGATTCATCTTGCAACGACATTGTCAGCCTCGACCCACATTGCAATGCGATGCTGCCTCAATGTTTTGTCCTCGTTACTGCAGGATTATTTAAGTAACCTTCGGAAGAATTCTGAGCAGTGAAGGAATTTTCAATGTCCTCTTCCCGAATGGCATTCAATCTCCGCTTACAAATTTTACTGGCACCAGACGAGGCACAACTGCCCACACTTACTGGTGTTGGTATTTCCAGGGTTTATTTTTATTCCTCGGCAGCACAGGACAGATAAACAATGAGTGAATGGTTTGTCAGATACTTAATCTGTATGCTTGTATCTATCTATCTATTTCTATATCTATCATTGTATGTATATGTACACACACACACACACACACACACACACACACACACACACACACACACACACACACACACACACAATACTTCAATATTTTGTCTGTCTGTCTGTCTGTCTCTCTGTCTGTCTGTCTCTCTCTCTCTCTCTCTCTCTCTCTCTCTCTCTCTCTCTCTTGTTTGCCTGCGGTTGCTGAGTCTGCTTAGCCAGACAGGCTGGGGTTGATCAACAACGACAACGTGCTTACCTATCTGCTTGCCTACTTCCCCATTAACTCATTTATCTATATGTTTTTCCATGTACATCTTTCAACCACCTCTCTTCATTTATCAGCAGCTGTCCATCACCAGAGCGGAGAAAATGAGCAAAATCGCCCTCGCCATCGATCTTCACAGTTTATTATCTTCTCGCTTCTGAACACGTTTACTTTCACTTTATTTCACCACTTCAACTACGAGGGGGCTAATAATCTCTCCTCCCTTGTTTCATTC
Source organism: Coenobita brevimanus (assembly GCF_032717465.1). Taxonomy (NCBI): domain Eukaryota; kingdom Metazoa; phylum Arthropoda; class Malacostraca; order Decapoda; family Coenobitidae; genus Coenobita; species Coenobita brevimanus. The sequence goes on from NC_136977.1 coordinate 27,018,393, forward strand.
CTTGCACGCATCACTTCTTCCTTCACTTAGTCTTTCACTTCTCCTTGCTTCATTATTTGCTCAATTCCTTGTCTCACTCGTCTAATCTTGCATTACAGTCTTCGTTATCCCTTTGCTTTTACATCTTGTTTCACTCACTTCACCTTACCTCACACATCTTCAGTCTTCTTTATCACACTTTACTTTTCTTACTTTATTATCTAGACCTCATTCTACATCAGGTAACATGTCGGTGGATCTTGTGAGGAACAGTAAAGATGGTTTTAACGAAATTCCAGTCACTAAACTGAGCCATGCTTCATCCAGGACCTATCTCACGTACTTGCAGACAGCAGTTAAACAGCTTGACCTCCACCTCCCAGCCTCACCTCATTCTTCATTACTTTATTCTCTTTAACACATTTCCTTGGTTTGTTTCTTACCTCACTGTCCTTTTTACCTCACTCCTTGCCTCACTACTCTTACCTCACCCTATATGCTTCCTTCATTTACAAACTTTTTATTACATACCTCATTTACCTCCTTCTTACTTCATTTTCCTTTTTTCACTCTAATTCTTTCCACCAAATTTCCCACACACTCAAAAAACCCACAACTACTCGCTGCCAAGCACTCCTCCGTAATTCGCTCTCCCTCATTTTTATATCCTTTGAACACAGACACTCTTCTTTTTCCTTGCACTTTCCCCACACCCATAGTTCCACGCTGTCATATTCACCGCCATATCTTTGTCTCTTCTTCTGATCTCACTCTTAAAAAGCCCCGTCCCGACAGATTTTCCACCACTGACTCCCCCGAATCCCGACCAATTTTGGAAAAAAGAAATTGGCTCAAATCTCCGCTTTTGGTGAGAAACATCGAAAATTCATAGAGAAATCGCTCACCTGAGGTTTAAAATATTCGAAACAGGTACCAGTGCCCCATACGAGTACCTTACTGGGTTTTCTATCAGGCTGGCTCCAAGGAAAGCGAGTTCTCATAAATGGTATTTATTTATTTATTTATTTGGTACGAATTTATATGTAGTACAAGAGTATATTGGTTTTCACACAGTAATATAGGCAATATAAGCATTGTTTCACTCACCAAACACATCAACATACCTGTCTTTTTTTGGTGACATTACCTGATCATCATTTCTGACTGTTTCTTCCTCTAATGCTAAGTAAACTTTGTCCTCCACATTGTCATCGATTGGGGAATCACTTTGGCCCTGAATTTCGTACCATGACACGACATATCTTTACTGGCCAGGTCACTGGTAACAGGTGAATTGCCGAGACAATGGCGTGCGGGGGGGGGGAGGTCATGCAGGGTAAGGCATTGTCCCTGCCTGGCATCTTGTAGAGGAAGGTGTCCCGTGTATACGTACCAAAAATCACGCAAAAAAATTGAAAATTGTGCAAATTAAGGACCTTGCAATTGAAGCGCGTTTATATACATCAACAGAACTGACAGTGTCAAAATGTGTGGATGTATACATATATACATCAATGGGACGCGGCGGGTTAAAGAAACATCATCATCACGGTTATATGAAACGAATTTTGATAATATATTTTTATATACTCTATTCCGACAGAGAGTTTTACCTTATTTTTCATTAGCCAGACACTTTGTTAATTTAGGAAGGATCTGTCTCTCTCTCTCTTTCTCTCTCTCTCTCTCTCTCTCAATAGGTTAGTTGTTAAGTGCAAGGTCCATTTACCCACTTACTACGTTAACGTCTTCTTTACATACCTTAGCTCATGGTACACGACTGAAGTAAATATGGAGCGACTACTCTAATGGAATTATACCTCCATCCTCATTATGTACTCTCATATATATATATATGGAAGTTGTTTAACCCGTACCATCCTATGCATTCTTGCAAGTTTATACCCACCCAATCCTGGACCAAACACGGAAAAAAAATTTTATTGCATAAAACAATCCAGAAGGACATATAAATCAAGGAAAAGCAATAAAAAGTACTCCTTATAGGAGAAATAAGACCAGGATGGCCGTCAATTGTGTTTTTAGCCCAGTTTCCCAAGCTGTGAGCAATGCTTTCCCACCCAGCTGGGCGGGATGAGAGAGAACGAGGGAGGAGAAAGGGGGATTCCCCTTTCTCAGTGTCCTCCACTGGCTCATATTCCTCCCCAGAATAGTTATCCAGGTCTTTCTCTTCCGAAGAAACACTAAAAGAAGGGAGAGAAGGGTCCATGTGACAATTTTAACACACTCCTCCAGCTCAACGAGGCGGAAAAATGGCGTGATTTTCGCGACATCCTGATGCTCTGACGGACAGTGGCACACTGATCCACGCAGAACCAAACTCAGTACTAAAACTGCTTGGACAGTGTTGCCAATACATTAAGCTACTCCTTACCAAAAAGTAATTAAAGCAGTTTGAGACGTGCTACAGCGTTCAAATTTTACTGTCGGCACCATCACGTCACTGGGATTAATTGAGACGTTTTGTACTGTTGGCATCATGCCGACGATGGGATTGTACAGGTTAAGAGTACTGCGTTGGGGCATGCGGAAGAGGTGTGTGGTGTGAGAGGAGTGGGTGGTGGTGTAAGAAAGGAAAGTGAACGGTGGTGTGAGGACATAAATATGGATGTGACTGAGAAGAGACGTGCATATGAAGTGTGGCTGCAAAGGAAGGATTAGGTGTCATATGAGAGGTATAAGGAAAAGAGGCATAGGGCGAGAAGGGCTGTGCTTGATGCAAAAGTGGCAGCAGATGAGAGGTGAGGTAGGCAGTTGACTGAGAATTCTCAACAGAATAAGAAAATGTTTTGGAAGGAGGTGAAGAGGGTGCGAAAGGGAGAGTCTGGGAAGGAAGAGTGAGTAAAAGCAGAGGATGGAAGGATATTAAATGAGATGGATGCAGTTAGGAAGAGATGGGCAGAGTATTTTGAAAGATTGTTAAATGTAGAGGAGGAAAGGGAGGCTGATTTTGAGGAAGGTGGAAGGGTGCAAGGAATATATGTCCTGGGAGAACTGAATGATTCTTTGATCATGAGGGAGGAAGTGTAGGAGGCAGTAAAGGAGATGAAATCAGGGAAAACTGCAGGTATGAATGGTTGTGCTGTGGAATGCCTGGAAGGTGGTTGAGCAACTATTGTTGACTGGTTAGTAAGATTGTTGAATGTGTGCTTTGTGCAAGATATGGTGTCAGTTGACTGGACAAGTGCTTGTGTGGTCCCATTCTATAAAGGTAAGGGTGATAACTATGAATATACAAGCTTTAGGGGTATAAATCTGTTGAGTGTTGTAGGTAAGGTGTATGGTAGAGTGTTAATTAAGAGAGTTAGAGAGGGTACAGAGGGAGTGATTGGTGATGAGCAGTGTGGCTTTAGGAGAGGGAGGGGATGCGTGGATCAGGTGTTTGCTGTGAGACAAGTGTGTGAAAAGTATTTAGCGAAAGGTAATAATGTGTTTTGGGCATTCATGGATTTAGAGAAAGCGTATGATAGAAGTGATAGGGAGGCTTTGTGGACTGTTTTAACCTGCCACGTGCCAGTGCCGTTCTAAAACGGTGTGACATAATTCTGCGGCCAGTGCCAGTACCGTTTTAAAGTGGTTTAAAATAAAAAACTTCACTGTGACTGCATTTTTCAAGATTCGTGAGTAAAAATTGGCATGCTTGTAAGGTAACTGTTCCTCTACCATCCCCAGGCTGTCAAGGTCATACACTCACTAGCTCCCCTCCTCACACTCGCTCTGCCTCACTCTGCCTGTGTGCCTCACCCAGTGCTGTACATAGTGAAGGCATTTTGTAAATATTTTCATGTAAGTGTAAGTTGTAAATATTTTCTTGTAAGTGTAAGGACCATATAGTGAAGTCAAGTTGTAAATACCTTCTTATAAGTGCCAGGACTGTACGTAATGAAGTCAGGTTGTACCTATCTTCAAGTAAGTGTAAGATAATGCACTCATGATGAGAAAGACATGCAAATTGTGATAGATGCTGAAGTAATAAGTATTTAGAAAGGTGAGGCGGTGGCTCAATCGGTAGAGAGGTGGCCTGTAGTCCTAATGGACCCAGGTTCGAATCCTGGCTGGGGCAGGGAACAGTTTAAGGATTTGAATTTCATTAAATCAGGCTTTACTGGTCTACCAGAAGACCCGCCGACATGTCGTAAAAATACCCCCACTAATACCAATACACCAGTCCTGTATGAGACAGCCCTAGCATGTATTCAATATGGACGGTGGGTGTTAGCGCCGAAGTGGTGACATGTAGAGGTGTATGGTATGTAGGAGGACTGCTGGGCCTTGATAGCAGGTTGTGAAGCCTATGCCCAGAGTCGGACAAAAAAAAAAAAAAAAACCTTCCCAGCATAAATACCTGAGTATACCTTACATAGAAAAAGGCTTCCTCTCACGTACATGGTGAGCGTGAGAGAGCGGCTATAACTGTACACGAATATGCAAGACTCAATAAAACTTATTTCCGAGCCTCAGTGAGCATTTTAATGGCAAAATTATTGTTTCCACATCAAAATCTATCATTTTAGACCAAAAAAAAATAAAAAATAGCTGGCACGCAGTGGGTTAAGATTATATGGACTTGATGGCAGGTTACTAAAAGGAGTGAAAAGTTGTTATGTAAAAATTAAAGCGTGTATAGGAGTGGGAAATACTGTGAGTGATTGGTTTCCCATAGGAGTGGGGCTCTGGCAGGAATGTGTGATGTCGCCTTGGTTGTTTAATATTTATACGGATGGTGTTGTAAAGGAGGTGAATGCAAGAGTGTTAGGTGGAGGTCTGAGTATGGTGAATGTTGATGGTAGAGAGTGGAATCTGAAGCAGTTGCTGTTTGCAAATGATACTGCACTGATAGCTGGTTCAGGGGAGAGATTGAAACAGCTGGTAGAGGAGTCTGGACGGGTGTGTGAAAGGAGGAAAATGAAAGTAAATAGAAATAAGAGTAGAATGATGAAGTGTACAAGATTCTTTGACGGTAGGGGGATGAATAAAGTTTTGAATGGTGAGTTGCTTGAGGAGGTAGAGTGTTTCAAGTATTTATGGTCACATGTTGCTGTGGACGGAAGAATAGGTGCAGAAGTGAAGTTTAGAATGAATGAAGTAAGAAAGGTGCTGGGAGGAATGAAAATAGTGTTTAGATGTCGTTTGCTTAGAATGGATGTGAAGAGAAGGCTGTATGAGGGTGTTGTGGTACCGACTGTGTTATAAGGGCTGAAACATGGAATATGAGTGTAGCAGAAAGGAAAAGTTTGAACATAATGGAAATGAGGTGTCTGAGGAGTATGCGTAGAGTGACGCATATGGATAGAGTGAGAAATGATGAAGTGCGAAGGAGAACTGGAGTTGTTCGGGAGATGGCTGATCGAGTTGAGCAGAGGGTGTTGCGAGGGTTTGGGCATATGGAGAGAATGGATAATGAGTGATTGGTGAAAAAAATAACTGGATCTGATGTGAGAGGTGTAAGGCTGAGAGGAAGACAACAGATAGGATGAATGGACAGTGTGAAGAGAGCGTTGGATGCAACAGGGATGTCTGTTGCGCAAGGAAGTGTGGCTGTGCGTGATAGAAATGAACAGAGAGAATTTTTGAATGAATAAATGATGATGCAGCCCTGATGGGATATTCTCCTGTATTTTGTCTGATCAGCTGATCAGGTCAGGTGCGGGTAAGGGGATGGGTCCATTATGATGTGGCAGGGGTAAACCAGCTCTGCTGTTGGACCCTGCTGCGAATGTCACCATTTGCACTGTGCAGTTGACCCTTGTGTGGTATGGTGTGGTGAGGATCTGTCCCTTCTCCCCTTTGGGGCTAAGATGCAAATAAACGTGCTGAGTGGATGAGTAAATTGGGAGTGTGTCATCCTGTCTCGGCTACCTCCCTTACGTTGGGGGAAGCCACCTGGATATATAGATATATAGAAAGATGTGTGCGTGTGTGTGTGTGTGTGTGTGTGTGTGTGTGATAGAGCCTCAGGAGAAATTGAAATATGAGTTGAATGCAGTGATAGAACAGAAGCGTGGCAGTGTGGATGATGAATGGCATTTAACCCCTTAACCGCGGGTATTGTTTTGGTCTGACTGTCCTCTCCTGCAGGGGTTTCAGCCAAATGTAAATAAATCTTTAAACCTTAATAACTCTGCCCAGAATAAAGCTAGAGAAAAAAAATAAGGTACCATTAGAAAGTACTAACTTTCAGCTTTCCATTAATGTAGGTTTCATGACTTTGTTGACTTTCACAGGACGGGCAGAGCCGTTAGAAGTGAGGGGTGTAAAATCACTATTTTACACCCCACACACCAGTACCAAATGCCAACCACTCTCTGATAATAGTAATATAAACATATATGAACACTGCACATACGATAAACACCCACTCTGTGTTCACTGAGGTAGGTAAAAGGCACTTCACTGCGGCTGCGCCCGCACTTCACTGCGGCGTCACCCGCTCACTGACGTTTCGGGCGATCTTTTCATTATTTCTAACTTCTAATATTATTTTACATATAATCTGGGCAATATACATTATATTTACACTGCACTTATTACTATATTGCGTCACTGTCGCATCACAGAATTACACAAGTGCCGCAGATTCTCTTATTACAATGTCACTTATTATACTGGCCAATATTTACATTTTTTTCTAGGCAAAATATCCCTTATTACTACATTATCCATTATACAATTATTGGTAAAGCACGTCACTGTCGCATCACTGTATATCACTGTCACTTTCAGTATTTACTCAGAGAGTGGTACTCGGCAAAGCACGGAGTCACACAGAGAGCGACTTGGCATTCAAGGCACTGGTGTGTGCTCATTTTTCTCGTCCGAGGCCTCCGTGTGGTGTTATGACATACTCTGCAGCGGCCCTGTGACAACCTGCCGCCTTCTGTAAGAGGCAATTTCACAAGCTGGTGCCGGCTCATGTAATTGCGGCACTCAAGACGGTCAGGTTGTGTGTCAGAGTGTCGCCTCAGGATCAATGCCGTCACTTGACCAAATCGTGCAAGCAGCTGCTGCACGACAGTCTTGGAGAACTGTCTCAGGGACGGTTGCCTTATGCCACCGACTTGTGTCTTGTAGAGGATGAAGGCATTGAGCATGCACATATCGAGCATGTGCAGGCAAGCCTTCCTGTACCATCGGGTGTTTCTCCTGAGACAGTCTATTTCGCCAATCATCATATCAGACTTATCAACAAGTCTCATGTTGGCATTGTAATCAGTGACAGCATCAGGCTTCATGATTGGCTCTCCCGTCCTGTAGCTGACCTTCCCAGTTCTCTGCAATTCCCCCTTGTGGATGGTGCTGATCATATTCACGACCTTCTTGTCATGCCACCTGATCGCCAGAAGCTTGTCTGACTTCTTCAGGTGCACATCTCCCTTGGATGAGGATGATGCTTCTGGGAAACTTGGCCACTCTTTCCTATAGCTCCATACAGTGCCAACAGTGCCAATGCCGTGTTCAGCCAGGTATTTGGAGAGTTTCGGTGCTGTGTAATAATTGTCTGTGTACAGCACATGATTCCCACCAAAATACCTCTCCATCAGCACTTTTACAACGGAGCCAGAGAAGCCAAGGGGGTCTTTCCTGTTCACGTCCATTGTGCTTGCAGAGTAGATGACGAAATCAAGGATATACCCCGTCTCACAGTCACACAGCACAAAGAACGTTATCCCAAAGCGGTGGCGTTTGCTGGGGATGTACTGCATGAATTTGAGACGTCCTCTGAACAATACCAGGGATTCGTCTATGACGACTTTCCGCATAGGACGGAAAAATCGCATAAATCGATCACTAATCCTGTTGAGAAAATCCCTCACTTTCCACAAACGGTCAGTTTGGGACGGGTTTCCATTGTCAGCGAAGTGCAGGTATCCTAGCAGCTGTCGGAACCGATCCCGTGACATATACTTCCCGAATATTGGGATAGAAGTAATGTCATCCACGAGCCAGTACTCCTCCAACTCATGTCTCTTGATATGGGGCATCAAAAACATTAGTGCAAAGAACACATACAGCTCTCTGATCCCGATAGGCAACCATGACACTTGCTTTGGTGAGCCAATAGGTCCCAGCCCTTCTGCTGCACACTGAGCTGCATACCTATTGGTCTCATCGCTGACATGCTACACGATTTCGTCATCCATGAAGGCCAGGAAATAGTCCACAAAATCATCTCCTGCGTTGCATGGAAAGGCAGGCTGTATTCCAGCATTTGTCATATCAAACGGTGGATTGTGTGGCTGAAAATCTGCACCATCAGACCAAACAAATGCATCAACTTTCCCTGTGCGTGGTTCAGTGGAAGTGGCAGGTCACATTGCACTCGTTTCCCCGTGAGAAGGAGCTGAGGTAGAGGCAATGGGTGAGGCAATGGGTGAGGCAGGAGGTGAGGCAGGAGGCGAGCGGGAGGGGGGTGAGGCAGGAGGCGAGCGGGAGGGGGGTGAGTGCGGGGGCGGTGAGTGGGGGGGTGGCGAGGGTGAGGGAGCTGAGCGGGGGGCAGGCAGGGGGGTTACTGACCTGGTGCATGGTGAAACTTGACCCTTTCTTCACAGCTTATCACCTCGCTATTCACCTTGCTTATCGCCCAGCTTTGCCCTCCAACTGCCACGCATCCCCTTTGTTCTAGGCCGGCCTGCCCTGCCTGCACGGCCTGCACGGCCTGCCTTCCCTCGCTTTGCAGGCTCTGGGAATTCATATTCCTCAGATGATGTAGACTGAGGAGAGGGCACAGCAGAAGATGAAGATGATGTGAGGGCAATAGGGCTAGGGGAACGGGAAAGTGATGGGAAATGCTTACTAGGGCCTGGTGTAGGAGACGTAAGTCTACGCTTCACTCCCTTCCCACGTGCAATACCAATTTTCCCCATAGGCGCCTTCCCTTTCCCAGAGTAAGTTGGGGGTGGTGGGGGGGAAACTACACGATCACTTTCATCACTGTCACTGTCAATGGTAAAGGGTTCACCACCAATCACTGCAAAATCGTCACTACTTGCTGTAAGTGTATCACTCTTACTGCCACAATCCAGAGTAGTGCTTACAGTTTTGTCCAGCTCTGTTCTAATTTCTGGAGTGCTCAACTCCTTCTGCCTCGCCGTCAGCAGTTCCTTCACCAGTGTAGAGGTCGAAGGCACACTAGCACTGATCACTTGCGAGGAGGAAGCGAGCGACGATGAGTCGGGACGGAGCGCCATTCTCACGCACAGAGCTGGACAGATACTGACTGATGCGGGTCAGGGCAGGGGTAGGGGGGGCCCCCTCGGGGTTGGAGGAGGGAGGTGTGGGATGGCTGGCGTGAAAGAACTCGACAGCTACTCTTGCATGAGACAATTTGTGCACAGGAAAAATGCATGGTGTTCAAAATATTCACGATCATTCCAGAATGACACCTACGGTTTGGTCCAGTTTTGTCAATGTCATTCTGGAATGACACCCGCGGTTAAAGGGTTAATTAAGGATGCTGTGGTGGGGCATGCGGAAGAGGTGTGTGGTGTGAGACGAGTGGGGGTGGTGTAAGAAAGGGAAGTGAATGATGGCGCGAGGAAGTAAGTATGGCTGTGGCTGAGAAGAGACATGCATATGAAGTGTGGCTGCAAAAGGAAGGATGAGGTGCCATATGAGAGATATAAAGAAAAGAAGAAAAGGGCGAGAAGGGCTCTACTTGATGCTAAAGTGGAAGCAGATAAGAGATGGAGTAGGCGGTTGACTGAGAATTTTCAACAGAATAAGAAAATGTTTTGGAAGGAGGTGAAAAGGGTGCGAAAGGGAGAGTCTGGGAAGGAAGAGTGAGTAAAAGCAGGGAATGGAAGGATGTTAACTGAGATGGATGCAGTAAGGAAGAGATGGGTGGAGTATTTTGAAAGACTGTTAAATGTAGAGGAGGAAAGGGAGGCTGAGACTTTGGCAGATGGAAGGGTGCAGGGAATAAATGTCCTGGGAGAGTTGAATGATTCTTTGATCATGAGGGAAGAAGTGCAGGAGGCAGTAAAGGAGATGAAAACAGGGAAAGCTGCAGGTATGGATGGGTGTGCTGTGGAATGCCTGAAATGTGGTGTGGCGACTATAGTTGTGTGGTTAGTAAAATTGTTGAATGTGTGTTTTGTGGGAGGTATGGTGCCTGTTGACTGGGCAAGTGCTTGTGTGGTTTCATTGTATAAAGGTAAGGGTGGTAAGTATGTATGTACTAGCTTTAGATGTATAAGTCTGTTGAGTGTTGTAGGTAATGTGTATGGTAGAGTTTTCATTAACCTCTTAGTGCCCTTCCTGTGCAAGGGATTTTTCTGGAGGGGTGCTAAATGTACTATTTTCCGCCTGTTGGCTCACAGTCGCAAAGCTCATAGGTCCCTACTCCTGGGTTCCCTTCTTTATTAAATTTTGAAAATGCCTAGTTCTGTCCCATACTTGGGACGTGGGGGGCAAAGAGGTTAAAGAAACTAGTAGATTTTTCAGTGTTTAACCCCTTAGCATCCAGAGTTCCCGTGTGAGGGATTTTGCTGGAAGGGTGCTAGGTGCACTGTCCTCTGCCTGTCGGCTCACAGTTGCAAAGCTCATAGGTCCCGACCCCGCAGTTCCCTTCTTATTAAATCTTGAAAATGCCCACTTCCATCCCATATTGGCGATGTGGGGCGTAAGGAGATGACGAGAGTTAGAGAGAGTACAGAGGGAATGATTGGTGATGAGCAGGGTGGCTTTAGGAGAGGAAATTGATGCATGGATCAGGTGTTTCCTGTGAGACAGGTATATGAAAAGTATTTAGCGAAAGGTAAGGATGTGTTTTAGGCGTTCATGGATTTAGAGAATGCATATGATCCAATTGATGGGGAGGTTCTATGGACTGTTTTAAGAGTGCATGGACTTCATGATACGTTGCTGAAAGGAGTGAAAAGTTTGTATGCAAATAGTACAGCGTGTGTAAGAGTGGTAAATACTGTGAGTGATTGGTTTCCCATGAGAGTGGGGCTGTGGCAGAGATGTGTGATGCCGCCTTGGTTGTTTAATATTTATTTGGACTGATCCTGTTGCTGCTGTAGAGACCTGTATACATCTTCTTGGGAAGAGACTTTGACTAGTGATTTGAATAAAGGTTGCCGTCAGCTTCAAAACAGTACTAAGTGGAATTGGTAGAATCATAGCATAAGTGAGAAAATGGTGGTTTTCAAAATGGCCACCACCAGGGTTTTTCAGGACTAAAAAGGCTTACAATTTATAATAGAAGTGTAGTACCTGAAAGATTTTTATGGAGTTTTCAGGCACGGCTGACATGATGGTGCCTATACTGTAGATCATTTTAACCTTGCATAGTACCCGAAATCCAAGGTGGCCACCATCTAGACCCTCCCCAAACAAAAAATGCGTGTATCTTTCTAATGGAACATCGTGACTGGATGATTTTTATGTTAATTATGAGGTTTTCAGGCACTGCCGACACGATGGTACCTCTAGTGAGTCGATATTGTCACTTTTGATACCCAAACTTCAAGATGGCCACAAATTAGTAATGAAAACATAAACATAGAAAAGTAGTTATTCAGTCATTTCCCAGTCATACAGATATCAGTACCATGCCAAGGTCATTTCACGAACATATGACTTAATCATGACTGAAAGATTTCATTTTCACATAATTTGACAAAATGACTCTTGTTTATGACAAAAAATTATACATTTGACACCCACCTTTTTGCACAAACATTCCATTGAGCCACACTTGCCCGTGCACTTACGAACAACTAGCATTCTTTGGAGTAATGGATTCAGGCATTTTTCAGGTAGTAGTGTGCCATTGACTTTCAACTATCTGTATTTGGTCGGGTCTGTGTCAGGGTGGGTAACATCAAGAAGGCACAGAACTTTATGGACAAAGTAAAATGCTCTCCTGATGTGGCCACAAATTGCACTTGAAGCTGGTAGCAGGGCTTCCAACGACTTTAGTGTCGGAGGTAGCAGTTGCACTTCCACCCAAAGCTGGTCGAATGTTCGCAATTTGGGTTTGCTCTTCACTACAGTCCACATCCGAACGAGATACTCCTTCATTTTCATCAAGATCTCATCAGTGAGAGTGTCAGACTCTGCAAAAGCAGCCAAGTAATGTTCTGGATCACATGACAGAGACGCATGTTTGGTACCTATCTTACTCATTGCATCATATCCAGTCAATACATGTGCCTTCACAATGACTTTAGATAGTCCTTCTCTCAGCATATCTGCAAGAGTGTGTAGTGGTATGTGACACCATCGCTTACCGGTCCTGAACTCCGCCCACAATTGTTGGAGGTCTCGCTTTCAAAAATGTTAATATAATGGAGACGTGCTACTGTGTCTGTGTCACTGGAGACTACATGCAGCTGGCTACTTCTCCGATCCACCTCCCATGCACAGTGCATCACTATGCGATCATCGGCTTCTCCCACATCACATGTCAGCGCATCAGTAGGTTCTGTAGTGTCAGAAGACAGTTGGGTGGACGGCCTTCCAGAAAGTAGAAACTCTGCTGACATAACACCATCATCTGTGACGCATTCACCAAGCACAGCAACCAACTTCACCAGTTCCGGAGTCGAGACGAGATCGCAAATGAAATGCTGTGGCATACTTTTGTTAATCAAGGAGGTCCAGAGCTTGTTCATCTGTTAGGGTACTGGGACACCTGCAGTGAGCCCAGTGAGGCCAATAGATTCAACTCCACGTGTGCGTAGCCTTTCTCCACCCTTAGGAGATGACTCTAAGTAGCTGTCAAACATGATGTGGAGGCTGGACCTGGATCAAGTAGAGCAGCCCACTGATAGCACACAATTGATTGCACTTTCGAATCTTCTAAATGAAGCCAAGTTTGGAAAGGAACGTATTTTTGACATGAAGTCCAATATAACGGATGCATCTCCAGCAGGAAAGCGGAACTCATCGCCTGTTAAGCTCTTCTCCAATCTGCAATGAGCGCACTTTTGTCAGGCTTGGAAGGAAGATCGCCCTCAAATAGAGATGAAAGAGGCAAGATATCATGAGCATCTTTCACAATTTTGATGTCGCGCTGAGCCGCTACTATCATTTTCAATGTCACAGCAGAAGTTGCACTCACATCAGTGGATGGTTTGCTGCCAAGTTGAGGTAATTTCCTCTTCAGTATAACAGTAGAAAGTTTTTTGGTCTTGTCAAAAACCCTCTCTCTCTGGAATTCTCTTACCAGTTGATCCCAATTCACCTGCACTTGGAGCAGCCGGACGGCCACTTCATCAAATGCCAGTTGCTTAGTGATTAGATTGTGCAGTTTAATGGCAGGAGCCTTGATGATGTAAGAGTTACCCCTGTCTTGAACAAAGTCCAGGAGCTTTTGAAACGTTTTCATTCAGCTGATGAGATTTGAGGAGGTATATATATATATATATATATATATATATATATATATATATATATATATATATATATATACTTTTCTTGGAACGACAAAGGACTAGGGAGAGGGTAATGTTAAGAAACGAGATTTGCCAGCTAGGTAGCCGAGACGTCTCTCGACGTTTCCCGATGTTTTCAGTGGTTCCAGTACTAGTCAGAGTTCCCAATTTGCCTGTTGTTTGTGAGCGTAGTTGATTCGTAAGTTATGCATTAATATTTGCGTCTTTTTCTTTGTAATGTTCTATTTATGTGATTATTTGTTAAATTGTGTAATTTAATTTGGGTTTGTATGCTAAACAATTGACAGTGTTATGTAATGTAAGAAAACTTTGGCATGCTTTGGATGTCTCCGAACTGGTAACTTGTTGGTAAGGGTAGGTACAGACTCAGCGTGTTTTAGAATGCTGGAGAAGCAATACAAGCTTATATAAGGATGGGGAGGAGACTAGAGCAAGGTTAGTCGGTTTTCAGTTCAGTTTGAGTGTAGTGCAGTGTCAGGGCAGTGAAGTTCATATATTTTCAGTACTTGTGAAAACAGTGAAGTGTTACAGAAGTTCGTACATCATCAGTACTTGTGAAAATAGTGAAGTGTTGTCAAGCATTAAGTGTACTTGCAGTTAGTAAAGTTTGTATAACTCCAGTGCTCGTAAGAATAGTGAAGTTAGAAAGCATTCAGTGTAACTGTTTGGAAAATAAAGACAGTGAACTTACTGTAAGAGGCCAGTGTTTATTTACGACACCTGAGCTGCTCCTGTGTACTGTACACCAGTGATTTCCAACCTGTGGGGCACACACCCCCTAGGGGGGCACGAAGGGCCTCCTGGGGGGGCGCGAAGGCTTGATAAAGAGGGTAATTATATTTGAAAACTATAAATTATGATGGAATTTATGAATAAGAAATCTAGTTATCTGAATATATATACAATTTCAAAGATTGAGAATCTATGATATTTATTGACACGTGCCAACTATGCCAGTAAAATACAGTATTTGAGGAAGGGGGGCGCAGGGAACGTGTCATTCAGTGGGGGTGGCGCAGGGAACATATCATCCAGTGGGGGGGACGAGAATTAGAAGAGGTTGGAAACCACTGCTGTACACACCTAAAGGCTGACCATAGGAAGAACAACTCACTGGGCAACGCCCTTCCTGTAATATATATATATATATATATATATATATATATATATATATATATATATATATATATATATATATATAAATCTCTCTCGATAGCGTTATCGTAGGTACTTGTAGGGAGATAGGGAGGTCTGTTGTAGATCGTCAGAGCACTGCCAGAATAAAGTCATGAGACGTAGTATGGCTTGAACTTGTCGCTGCTTATTGCACGGTGTATCGTTAGCTAGAGTGAATAGGTAGGTCTCTCTCTCTCTCTCTCTCTTTGTGTATCAGCTAGGTGAGCTAGAGCACTCTTGGGTTATGGAGTTTTTTGTACAGTTACATCGAATAGTGAGTTACAGCATAACGGAGCATGACGGCAAAGCCTGCTAACTTCCACCATCTGCCCCTCTCCCGGTGACGACTCAAGATGCCTGGAACCACTGTCTGACTCTCTTCTTCTTCATTTCTGCAACATTCGCGGCCTTTCCTCTAACTTTCGCTCTGTTGAGCACCACCTCTCCTCCTCTAAACCTCACCTTCTTTTTCTAACGGAGACTCAGCTGTCTGAGGCAACTGACAGCAAACCCTTTTCTGTATCCTCCTACTTTCTCTATACTCATTTCAAAGCCAAAGGTGGCTGTTGTGTATATATACGCAACGACTTATCTTGCTCTCGTGTTCCTGAACTTGATTCTTCTGAATTCCACACTCTGGCTTCGGCTTTCCTGTCATTCTCTGACTAAATATATCTGTGCTGTTTACTTATCCCCTAATTCTACTGACTATCAAAAATTCTTCGACTATCTTACTTCTACGATGGAACACATTCTATCCATTTCTCCTTTCTCTGAAATCTCCATTCTTGGAGATTTCAATGTTCACCACCACCTTTGGCTCTCCTCTCCTTTCACGGATCCACCTGGTGAACAAGCCTACATCTTTTCTATCCTTAATGACCTAGAGCAGCTTGTACAGCACCCTACCCGTATCCCTGACCGCCTTGGAGAGAGCTCCAACATACTTGACCTCTTCCTCACAACTAATCCTTCTGCTTACTCTGTTAATCTTTTCTCTCCGTTGGGCTCCTCCGATCACAACCTTATTACCTTAACCTGTCCTATCACTCCGGTCACGCCTGTGGACCCTCCAGAGAAACGTCGTCTGTGGCATTTTGGAGCCGAGGATTGGGAGGCCCTCAGGCAGTACTTGTTTGCTTTTCCTTGGAATATTGCTTCCATGGCCGGGAGCCATCTGAGTGTGCCTTGCATTACGGAGATTATTCTCTCGGGCATGGAAGCATACATTCCCTTCTCATATCCTTTGACTAATGCAAGAAAGCCTTGGTTTAATCACGCTTGTTCTAATGCTGTCCGCAACAAGGAGAGGGCCTACAAAAGGTACCGAAGCCAACCCACCCCTGAATCACATCATCTTTACGTTTCTGGCCGGAATCGCGCTAAGTCTGTTCTTCGCTCTACTAAAAATAATTTCATCCATACTAAATGCTCTCAATTCTCCAACTCGAATTCTTCTCGCTCCTTTTGGCACCTTGCCAAAAATCTTTCTAACAACTTTACCTCATCATCCTTCCCTCCTCTTTTCTACTCTGATGGTTCTGTAGCTATTTCTTCTACTGATAAAGCAGATCTCTTTGCCTGAACTTTCTCCTCCATTTCTACCTTAGATGATTCCGGTGCTGTTCCTCCATCACTTCCCCCCCTCTGACTTCCTCATGGCTGACATTAAAATTTCTTCAGTTGATGTATTTTCTGCCATCACTGGCCTCAGTACTAACAAGGCATATGGGCCTGATGGGGTCCCTCCTGTTGTTCTCAAGAACTGTGCTTCTGTGCTTACACCCTGCCTAGGCAAACTCTTTCGTCTTTGTCTGTCAACTTGTACCTTTCCTTCTTGCTGGAAGTTTGCTCTCATTCAGCCAGTCCCAAGAAGGGTGACCACTCCCAACCCTCCAACTATCGTCCAATTGCTTTAACGTCCTGTATTTCAAAAGTTTTCGAGTCAATTCTTAATAGAAAAATTTTAAGGCATCTTTCCTATCACAACCTTCTTTCCGATCGTCAGTATGGGTTCCGTCAGGACGCTCCACTGGCGATCTTCTCACTACCTTTCAGACTCCTGGTCATCCTCCTTTCAGGACTTTGGCGAAAGCTTTGCCATTGCACTTGACATCTCAAAGGCTTTCGATCGAGTCTGGCATAAATCTTTAATTTCCAAACTGCCCTCCTACGGTTTCTATCCTTCTATCTGTGCCTTCATCGCTAGCTTCCTTTCTGGTCGTTCTATAGCCGCTGTTATAGACGGCCATCGTTCTTCTCCTAGATCTATCAACAGTGGTGTTCCTCAGGGCTCTGTCCTATCACCAACTCTCTTCCTTTTATTCATCAATGATCTTCTAAGCTGTACATCTAACCCTATCCACTCATATGCTGATGACTCCACCCTTCACCTTTCCATTCGGTTCCCGCAACGCCCATCTCAACAGTTACTTCAACAAACAAGGGATGAGGCTATGGCACACCTAATGTCTGACTTGGCTCGTATCTCTGACTGGGGTAAAAATAATATGGTTGTCTTTAATGCATCTAAGACTCAGTTCTTACACCTTTCAACCCGACAAAATCTTCCACAGGTATACCCACTAATGTTTAATAATATTCAGCTTAATCCTACATCATCCTTGAACATGCTTGGGGTTTCATTTACTTGGGACTTATCTTGGAAAGATCATATTACATCTCTTGTAAAATCTGCTTCCAAGAGATTGGGTGTGCTAAGCCGACTCCACTCTTTCTTTACCCCTGCGCAATTGTTGACTCTATACAGGGGTTTTATCCGCCCCTGTGTGGAGTACAACTCTCATGTGCGGGGAGGCTCCCCTCATACAGCTCTTCTCAATAGGGTGGAGTCAAAGGCTTTTCGTCTCATTAACTCTCCTCTTACTGACTCCCTTCAACCTCTGTCTCTTCGCCGCACTGTTGCATCTTTATCTCTTTTCTATCGCTACTTTAATGGTCACTGCTCCTCTGAACTGTCTGCTTGCATTCCTCCACCTCTACGACGGGCGCGTAGCACCCGTCTGGCAGCAGACTCTCATCCTTTTTCTGTCCAACTCTCTAATGCAAGAATTAACCGTTACTCCCAGTCTTTCATTTATGCAACAGGTCAACTCTGGAACTGTCTCCCTCTGTCTGTATTTCCTGCTGCCTATGATCTCCAGTCTTTCAAACGCAGTGTGTCCAGGCATCTCAAAATGATCGGATCTTGAATTTGGCTCTATATTGTATTTTGTTTTTCTCTTGGAGGGAACACTTACTGCGGGCTCATGGCCTTTGGTTCCTTCTTCCTCGCATAAAAAAAAAAAAAAAAAAAGCTGACCCTCGTGTTATCTGACCTTCTCTCCAACCCATTCTGACCTGAAGGGAATCTCTCCAACATTTTATACAGCTTGGAGTGGATATGTGTGTGTGATGTAGTGTCTAGTAGATTTCCATTCACTTGGACTTCTCGACTAAAAACAGCCCACGTGTTTGAATACGTCATGAAATTCTCGGTAGTCTGGACTACAACGAGATTATTTGAAATACATCGTATGTTAAGAAATCTTGATGGTCTAGGACAAGAGTGTGGATATACATTATGTGGATTGACATTCCTGGTGAGAAGCTGTGTATGTCTCCAGCAGACACTACATCCTGTACGTTGTGTTATGAGATATATATGTGCCAATGCCTATAATAATGTCTACATATCGCTCGGTCACCCCCACTGTCGTACCAACGACAGTAAAATTGTCATAACATATTTATGCATACTATACTGTATACACATTACAATTAACTTGTAACCTAATAAAGTAAAATACATAATACTGTAAAAGTAACATAACTGTATGAATTTTGTATCATAACTGCAGTTACATCGTGTTAATGCAATTGTAGTTACATTGTGTAAATGCAACTGTTATGCAAGTGTGGCTGTAACATAACATTATGTTAATGCAACTGTTACACAACTGTGATTGTAGTAAAACTGTAGTTACATCTTGTTAATGCAACTGTTACATAATTGTGGTTGCCATAAAACTGTAGTTACATCTCGTTAATGCAACTGTTACATAATTGTGGTTGCCATAAAACTGTAGTTACATCTTTTTAATGCAACTGTTACATAACTGTGGTTGCCATAAAACTGTAGTTACATCTTGTTAATGCAACTGTTACATAACTGTGGTTGCCATAAAACTGTAGTTACATCTTTTTAATGCAACTGTTACATAATTGTGGTTGTATCAAATGGTAGGTACATTGTATTGATGCAATTGTAGTTACATTGTGTTAATGCAACTGTCACAAAATGTGGTTGTAACTAACTGTAGGTAGAGAACTATAGCAACTGTAATATAATTTCAGTAATGCTATTGTTTGTAATTACATAATTGTAGCAACTGTAGTTGTAACTAATTGTAGGTATGGAACTATAGCAACTGTAATATAATTGCAGTAATGCTAGTGTTTGTAGTTACCCTACATAATTGTAGTAACTGTAACATAACTGCATTCATGCTAGTGTTTGTGGTTACATAATTGGAGCAATTGTAATATAATTGTAGTAATGCTAGTGTTAGTAGTTATATAATTGTAGCAATTGTAACATAACTGCAGTAATGCTGTTGTTTGTAGTTACATAACTGTAGCAACTGTAACATAATTGCAGGAATCACGTGTGGTCATTGTAACTATGTAACTGATACATATGTATATAATTTATACAATAATAGCAATACAGTCTTATTATGAATCAGCCGTATTTGATGTACTTGTTTATTTGAGACACCACAGGTGTATTGGCTTGGTTATGTTGCACAGTTTATGTTTAAATGATAGAACAGGTAACTACATATTTTGTTATTTAATATAAAATTAGATAAATAATATGTACAATATGTACAGTATTCACTTAATTTCACACATCGCTTGATACTATAGTCTTCCAAAGATTGTGAAATGAGCTTGATATGTTTGCTCATTTTTAATTTCTTCTTTAGGTATATATAGGTTGTAAGTACTGATGTGTGTGGTTGAGTATAGCATAATGTTGCTAGCTCCATTTGTGTTAGGCATTTTCACTTGATTTTCATTGTAACTGTAATATGAAGGCTTTGTATAAACTTACATTTTAATTCCCTGGTTTTTGTGTTAGGGTATTTGTCGCTGCTAATGCTGATCCTTCAGGCACTAATTTTGGTGCTTTACTTAGCATAATGGGATTACACACTAAATCACATTCTGTATTTCTCTTGATTGCTCATGAAATTAAAATGTTAAAACTCATATGTCAGTGTAAATTGTGCGTCTGTCTCTTACTGAGTAGTTTGTAATATTTACGTTGATATACTAAGTGTTAGTATATTATAGATAGTTATGTAAGTGACGAAGTATTAACTAACACAACTTGGTTAGAATAAATCAACTCACTAGAACAGTCGTGGTGTGACGTGTGGTGAGGGCAGGGGCGTTATTTGGGGGGGCGGGCAGCTAAGGGCTCTCGCCCTCCCCCCAAGCTTTCTGAGGGGGTCTCCAAATCTACCACAATTAATGGAAAAAATATAAGGTTAACATTATGAAGTTAAAAATAATTTGTATTTATCCTCAGTACGTTTTGAGTGAAATATATCGTGTGTGTGTGTGTGTGTGTGTGTAATAATCACAATAATTTGCTAGATATATTAAAGGATGTCAATGTAAATATGTTCCTAGCCCGCTGTTCAGATAACTTCCGTATCGAGCTGCCATTTTTTATTGTGTTCTGGCTATCATTAAAAGTTTTTCTTCATCTTAGGAAGTATGTACCTGTACGTAGGAGTCTTAAGAGTTCATTTAGATCAGTGGTTCCCAAAGTGGGAGATGGAAAGATCCAGAGGGGAGGGGAGGTACCATGGGACCGTGAGAGAAAAAGGGACGGTTGGAGGGGGCGGCAGGGTGGCATCAGAACCAAGAAAGCATTTTTTTTTTTTTTTTTTGACAAAATCAGTATGACAAAATTAAAGTCACAAACACTTAAGTGGCATGTATGCTTAAAAAAAAAAAAAGAAAAAAAAGAATTATACACGAAAGCATGGTTTTATTTTATTTTGTGGTTCGAAGTCGGAATTAAAAATTCGAATGTTTTCTTTATACCTTGGTAACGTGGTCTCGACAAGATAGGCACCACAAGCCAGTGGCCAGCCAGTCAGACAGCAGACATCGTGGGGAGTTCATTCTGTAAGGGCTGGTAAAGTACGTATGACCACAGTTCTATCTACGTATCTCTTGCCAGACGCCTTAATCCCGGAAGGAGTGGCCACAATCAAATCGCCTCCATGTCGTCCTGTCCCCCTCCATTTCACTGCCCTGCTCCCAGCTCACACCCCTCTCTCTCATATACCTCTCCACCCCATCCCTCCATCTCATCCTTGGCCTCCTCATCCCTCCTCCCCCACCTCACTCACATACACTCTCCTCGTCAGTCTCTCACCCTCCATCCTCTCCACATGGCCAAACCACCTCAGTTTGTTTCTCCTAACGCTTCCTTTCACATCCACACCCACATCACAACACTCCTTCACTTCCTCATTTGTCAGTCTGTCTCACCATGTGACTCCACATGCTTCTCTCAAATAACTCATTTCCACTGCTCTCATTCTTGACCTGTGTCCCTCCAACAAGGACCAAGCTTCACTTCCATACGTTAGAGTTGGTATCACAATACTGTCATGTAGTAACTTTTTCACTTCCATGCTCACTTCCCTGTTTCTTATCAGTGTTTTCAAGGAACCAGCAACCTTTCTTCCCTGTTGTACCCTTTCAAGCACTTCACCCGCCAAACTTCCATCCTGACTCATCACACTCACCATGTATTTAAACGCACTCACATTTTCCATTTCCCCCTCATAGAACCTCACCGTACATTCATTGACTTCACTTCTCTCGAAGATTATATCTTTACTCTTCCCTACATTCACCTTTAGATTCCCTTTCTTACACACCCTCCCAAACTCATCCACTAAGCCTTGCAGCTCGCCTTCGTCTTCACTTAACAACACAGTATCATCTGCAAACAAGAGTACAGGGAGTTTCCAAACACTATCCTCTCTCACCAGGGCCACTCCAACATCCACTGCCCTACCTTGTATCTCGTTTATTACCCCTTCCATATACAGATTGAACAACCATGGAGACATGACACATCCCTGTTTCAATCCAACCTTTAAATAGAAAAATTCAGTCAGTTCACTATCCACATGCACTGCAGCCTTAGAACTCTCATATATACTCTTCACGGCATTCAACAACTTCCCATCTACTCCATACATTCTTGATACTTTCCACAATCCTTGTCTATCCACCCTGTCATAATGCTTTCTCCAAATCCATGAAGGCCGCATACAACTTCTTTCCCTTCTCTAGAAACTTTTCCACTAAAGATCTAAGAATGAATATCTGATCTACACAACCTCTTCCCTTCCTAAAGCCTCCTTCTTCTTCTCCAACTAATTCCTTTGTTATTTCCCTAACTCTGTCAGTATGTATCCTACCATATACATTTCCTACTACATTAAGAAAACAAATACCCCTATTGTAACGGTCGTATTTTATCCCACCGGTTGACACCAGTGTAATGGTCGGATTTAACTTACTCGTTGATAATACAAATGGTACTCAACTTAGTCTCCCCTCAATGACTGATAAAGTATTCACCTCAGTAAAAACAAAGGGGGGAAGTACTTCGACTTTGAATGATAAAGGTTAATTGCTTAACAGGTATTTTTGGTAGCGTTTGTAGTTTTGGCCGAGTCGAGAATAAGTCAGTACCACGTGCGTTAGTCGTTCCCAAAGCAGAGGAATCTTGAACTGGAAGGGGAGTGAATTATGAGTGAGAGGACATAATTCCCTTGGTTGGGTATCAAAATTACATCTACTTTACTCTACTTTAATAATTCTATACTTGTCAATCAACAGACATTGTTGAATTACATGACCATTAATCATATATAAAAGGGTTGTAAATTAAGCCATGGTTTGGGCGAAAATCATATAGTACTGTTACCAAGCGAAACAATTTGAATATTCAACAGTGACTACTGAGGTCATCACACCACATTCCCCACTATCGGTCATTCTTGGGCTCGTCAATAGCCTCAAGACTGGGACATTTATTGGCATGAATTGTCTTTTCGGGCTGGCATAGCCTCGAACCAAAATAAATAGTCACTCTTGTCCCATTTCGTCGGGGCAGTATAAACTCATCACACAATTCATTAATAATTCATAATCACTAATAATTCATAATCACTAAGAATTCATAATCACTATTAATTCATAATCACTAATAATTCATCATCACTAATAATTCATAATCACTCATAATTCATTATCACTAATAATTCATAATCACTCGGGCTTGTTTAGCCTCAAGGAACAACTCAAACATCACATTTTTCTTACAACCACTAAGTTCACTTCAACACTCCCAATATTCCTAACCTATTAATAGAAGAGAAAAGAAAACGGTTGATGAGTTTGAATTCGCCTTTCCGTTACATGATCACATTAACTTTCAAAATTCTGTACCTTAACGACTATAAAAAAAGGTTCACCTGATTGATTCATAATTCAGTTTCTACTACATTCAGTTTATAAAACTATTCATGGGTAGTGTAAGTGTGTGTGTACGACAAGTCTATGGGCACTATCACATGATTGCCTCGTGCACGCCCCAAAGTCACGGTGTCTGTGAACTGAATCAACGTCTGTTATCAACCATGTCTGGGTAGTGAATGTCTACGTTAAGCTTTTAACAACATTACTTCATATTGTTCACGACAAGTAAGGATTAACCCGCCCCGTCCCGACCACTTTTTGACCACTGGTACCCCCCAATCCCGACCATTTTTCAACCCTTTTTTTTTTTTTTGCTAAAAATTTCGCTTTTGGTGAGAAACATCGAAAATTCATAGAGAAATCGCTCACCTGAGGTTTAAAATACTCATTACAGGTAGGAGAGCCTCCTTACCTTACTGGGTTTTCTATCAGGCTGGCACCAAAGAAAACGAGTTCTATGGGAGGATAACTATTTCACACCACTCATAAACGGTATTTATTTATTTACTGTTACGAATTTATATGTAGTACAAGAGTATATTGGTTTTCAAGCAGTAATATAGGCATTATAAGCATTGTTTCACTCACTAATACCTGACCTTTTTTTGCCACATTACCTGATCATCATCTCTAACTGTTTCTTCCCCTAATGCTATGTAAAGTTTGTCCTCCACATTGTCATTGATTGGGGAATCACTCTGGCCCTGAATTTCGTACTGTGGCATGACATGGCTATACTGGCCAGGTCACTGATAACAGGTGAATTGCTGAGAAAAGGGCATGCAGGGGGGGGGAGGAGGTCATGCTGGGTAAGGCATTGTCTCTGCCTGGCATCTTGTTGAGGAAGGTGTCCCGTGTATACGTACCAAAAATGACTCGCGAAAATTGAAAATTGTGGAAATTATGAACCTTGCAATTGCAGGACGTTGAAGTACGTCCTCGGGATTAGCTGTGACAAAACGTGAGGACGTGGAAGTACGTCCTCGGGACGGCGCGGGTTAAACAAGCAAGGGGGGGAGAAAGGAGGAATGTGTACAGCTCACCTGAATCAACGTCTGTTATCCACCATGTCTGGGTAGTGAATGTGGCTTATCGGGCACATAGGGACGCCATTGCCAGATCAAATGAGACTGTGTTTTTGCGATATGGTGAGGTTTAATTCTCTTCACTATTTATATAGTAGAGTACACATGACATTAGGACTTTTGATTGAATTGGGGAAAATTTGAGATTCAATCCTTACTACATTTAAATACTGAATTTACTGCCATCCCGCCTTGAGTTTGGGGTAGCTTATGCCATCTAGTGACGGCTAAGGCAAGCGGGACTATTTGGTCCTCACAAAATACGTGATCTTGGCCTTTTTTTGACTAGTAATTTCACATATTTGGATTCTAGCAGCTTCATTAGTAAGCATTTCACAACAATGACACAGAAAGAATTGCATACCCATTATTATTCTGTTTAAGGTATAAACTTGGCGCCCGGCAACAACGCACAAGCAAGGGGGGGACGTTGCTCACATCTGTTGTTCGTTACTCCCATAACTCAACACTTCAGTTACACCACCTATGCATAGATACAGAGATGTATACATATAAAAGTAAAGTTATCCCTACATCGATCATTAACACATGAACTACTACTTAGAACAGGAGCCTTATAGACTAGTATTCAGATTACACCCTATCTAACTTAGAAATTACAGTACCTCTAAACATATACATGAATACTAAATTTGTGGCATTACACTATGATTACCACATACTTATTATCCCCCTTTTCCTTTGTACAGGGGAATAATTATACCTGACTTCCAATCCTCTGGGACTCTACCTTCCTCCCAGGCGAATCTGCACATCTTCCACATCCATTCTACTACTATCTCTCCCCCATGCTTCAGCATTCCACCACACACTCCGTCAATTCCTGGGGCTTTCCCCATTTTAACTTTCTTCACTGCTTCCACAACTTCTATCCTACTGATTTCTTCCTTTCGTCTCTCACATCCCTCCTTCTCCCAGCCATTCCCCAGCCACTTACACTTGCATTACTTTCATTCTGTATGTTCAACAATACCCTAAAGTGTTCCATCTCCTCATTTTTTCTCTCTTCTCCATTAGTAATCTACCATTTTGATCTTTCACTCATTAGCTAACTCCTTTGACACCCTGTCTAACTCTCTTTACCTCTTTCCAGAACATTTTCTTACGTTCCCTCCACTTTACACCCAAATTCCTTCCAAATTCCTCATCCACTGTCTTCTTTCTCTCTCATACCAATCTTTTCACCTCTCTCTTCCTCTCTGTCTATAACTCTCTCATTCGTCTGTAAACTTCTTCTACACCCCTGTTTCTCATCCACTCACTATATGCTTTTTTCTTTTGTGCCACAGGCTCTCTCACCTCTTCATTCCACCATGCTGTTCCCTGCATCCCCATTCGTCTTCTCTTCTCCCCTCACACCACCTCACACGTCAAATTAATGTATGATGTCTTGCCATGTAACTATAATAATCTCATGGAACTGGTATAGAGTAAAGCTGCTTTAGGTAGAATATACGGCATTATTCATCATGGCACGTAGGCCACAAAGGGCACTACAAATAACTTTGCAAAGCAGAGATCACGGAGATGTCCACTGTTGCAGCAGTTTATTCATTATTCAATGCAATAAATATACATAGCTTAGTTTTCAATTTCCTCTAATGAATTCTGAAATTAATATATTCTTACGTGAGCATCTTCCAGATTTAAAAACCATAATTTTATTTCTCCCACCTCTTAGTGTAGAGCTTACTTTTCACATAACTTTATACTGTTCATGATATTTTGGGGGCCAGTAAGTTAAAACCTTTCCATTATTAATTCAGTTACCATGTTTACAACTTTTCATTCTAAATTTTATATTCATTATTTTTTCATTCGGCTATAAAAATGAAGTCAATTTAACCCCTACACCGCGAGGATGTTTTCGCCACTTCTTGCGCCTCCCGCTGGGATATTCGTGCTCTGACTAACTTTTTAAAAATATTTGCCAAAAATCAATTATTAGCCCTAGAATATTAAAATTACAAATGCTTATGGTACATACCTTCAGCTTTCTCTTGGGATGTTTGTTGAGCCTTCGTCGACAACCGTAGGACTTCTGGAGACTTCTGAAGTTGGGTAACGAAATCTCCACTTTACACTTCCCGACACACCGTAATATGATTACCACAGCCTGATAATATCACTAGAAACACTATTCTATCATTTTCAAGTAATTTGGAATCCATAGTAAAAAAAAAAGAACACTGTGAAAGCAATGTAAATTACGAGCATATACGAGCTTCCCACGTGTGCTCGTTCCCTGCTGGTATTCTGTCATTTATTATTCATAAACACACTCACACTTTATATTCCTATTTCTTTATTAAACTTATATATATTTATAGTATTTATCCATAAGTTTCCTTCAGTAATGGTAGTCCCTGTAAAACAATTAACTCTAAGCCCTTGACCACCCCGTTTGGGATACATGGCGTCTGGCAATGGATGGATGGATGGTCTTCACTTTCTCGTCCAGTAAACTACGTAATGTATTTTCAATATTTACATTTCTTTTTTGTGTACACTATGTTATGCACTGTCACTTGCAGTAATATATAAAACTATTTTCCACTGTTCAATCATATTTATATCCATTGCTTTCACTTGCTATTTACACATTATTTACATTTCCACTTGCACTGTTCTAGAGTAACCAGAAAGATCGTAGTCATTGTCCATCATTATCATTGATATTAGCCAGTTTGCGTTCCACAGCAGAGTCACTTAGCCCTTTACCGCTTCCCACGCAAGGTTTAGTAGGGGTAAAGGTCACAGGGCCCTTTGCATGGAGCTAAAAAGCAGCGGAATTGGACAGGTGCGAATCCGACTTGGTTTCACCTTGAAAGTCGACAGTAAACTGAATGCTGTGGCCTAGGGGCAGTGAAGGGTTGCCAATGTCAGCATGGTGACAGCTGCTAATTTATATGCTATGAAAGGATTGGCAGGAAATCTAGACAATACATAATAAATTAAGTAGTTCCAGGTGAATGTAAATATCACTTAGGCTTCTCCCTTCTGTTCTTATATATATTTTTATTATGAGAACAGGTCATACGGCATATTTCAAGGGTAAATAAACAGGGAAAATTAGCGAACGAGTGCACGAAGGGTGTTGCCGGGTGATAATTAACCGATTTCAGATGTATGGCAGTATCAATTACCTTTTCTCTTTCATTTATATATTATTATGTATAAGAATGGGGCACAGGGCACATTTCAATGGATAAAATGAGTGGAAAAATCCGTCCAGAATTTGTGTAGTGCAGCACAGCTGGGCAGGAGGGAGGAGAGGGTAATGGAGGGGAGGTAAGGAGGGGAGTCAAGGACAGGGGAAAAATGGCTCAACTGTCAACAGCAGATGGGAGTACAGATGACATTAGCAGAACTGAGTATAGCTGGACACTGGTAGTACTGATAGATGATTCAAGCCACCACTTGAAAGCCTGGGCGAATTCAAAATAACACAGAATCACCAAAGTGACGCCCCGCGATATGATCCCTTGCTCCCGAGCATCACAAAAGTGATGCCCCATGGTTAAGGGGTTAAGCTTTCACCAATACAAATATTATAATTGTATTTGGTCTATTATCTAAGTTCATTAGCATATAATGCAATGATATGTACTATACCATGCACTTTAAATTTCATATTCAACATCACACAGAAATACTGCCAATGCTAGAATATCCATTAGTGTGTGTGTCACGAAGAAATTGGTTTAATAAATAATTATGTTCAGTATATATATTTGTTTACTGCTTTAATTCTCTAAATATAGCTTTGCATGTGGCTTCAAAATGCTTGCTGGCCACCCCCCCATGTGGGGAGGTGGGAGTAGGGGGGCCTCCTAAATAGCCTATGCCCCCCCCCAAGGAAAATTTAAATGATGCCCCTGGGTGAGGGAGGTACTGGTGTTGAAGACTGTTGATACACCTCAACACGTCAGCATGGTTTCGTCATCACATCTGGGGTCAATACACTCGCTCGCCTCTTCCTGGTGGTGGTGATAGTGGTGGTGGGGTGGCGGAGATGGATGGTGTAGGTCAGCTGTGTTGTGCTTTACTCAGGTGTCACTTCACTCACTTTCTTTGCTTGCTTCTTCTTATTAACGTGTGTTTGGTTTTCCTTACTTGTTGAGATTAACTTGTAGGCTTATTGAGATGTTGATAGTTGTAGTTTATCGCTGCTGTCTTTCTCATAAATCGTGATGTTATGGTTGAGGTGGTTAGGAGCGTTTAGGGGCGAAGTTAAGGTGCATTGATGCTCCGCCAGCTCTCGCTCTCTGTTTTGCTTGTAGCTTGATTGAAGATTGTTGATTGAGATGTTAATCAGCTTTGTTTACTAATCTCACTTAGCGTATTTATCATAGTTGGTTCGTTATTACCACTTGCCACTAATCTCAGTGACAAATTTTATCGTTGTATAAACTATGAAGGCGTGTTTTGATTGTACTGTAGTTCGGTTCGTTCCCACTACCGCCACCAATCTCGATAGCATCGTTGTAGGTACTTGTAGGGAAATAGGGAGGTCGGTTGTAGATTGTTGGAGCACTGCCAGAATAAAGCCGTGAGATGTAGTATGGCTCAAACATGTCACCGCTTATTGCACGGTGTGTCGTCGGCTAGAGTGAATATGTAGGTCTCTCTCTCTGTCTCTCTGTCTCTCTCTCACTTTCCCCCTTTGTGTATCAGCGAGGTGAGTTAGAGCACTCTTGGGTTACGGAGTTTATTGTACAGTTATATCGAATAGTGAGTTACAGCATAACGGAGCGCAACACCAAAGCCTCCTAGCTGACTCTCGTGTTCTCTGGCCTTCTCTCTAACCCCATGTGACTTGAAGGGAAACCCTCCAACATTATATAGTAATCCCTTAAATTACACGAGGGTTACGTTCCCAGACCCTTCTCGTATGTGTATATTCGCATATAAGTTCTGCGCATGTGTGCACATAATTACACATGTGTATTAAATGAATAATACTGTTTATGCACTACATACACCTAATAAACTAGCATAAAGTATGAAAAATAACAAAAATGAAAGAAATTTAACATTACTGAAAGCTGGCAAGCACAGGCGTAAGTGGAGACACTTTAGCACAATCTGGTGCACTAGCCCTTACTGCCTCCCGTATGCTACGTTCTGCCTTCTTTATCGTACGAACAGTTGACTCATTCACCCCAAACATACGGTTCCGAGACAATTCACCGTCAAGTCAATTCACCGTCAAAACATTGATGATTCCCTGTCTGGACAATTCACACCCTGGACGATTCCCCGTCATTCTATAAATGTACTTATTATTGTTTAATTAATAATTTAATCCCCCCTATGGCAGGGGGGACACAATCTGGCCCGCACTATAGGGTGGTACTACTATTCTGCAGCCAGGTTGTGTTAGGAAGAATACTGCCACTGCATTCCTTGCGTGTCGTAAAAGGCGACTAAAAGGTGCGGGGTGAGCGGACTAGGGACCCCCTCTTCTGTATTTTAGTTCCTAAAAAGAGACAGGTCAGAGAAAGGGATGGGAGATTGAGTTATCCCCGTACCTGAAGATTGGGTCTACGAATGTGTGTGAATGTAGTACGACTGAGGCTAAAAGGGAGGAGATTGGGAGAATGCTTGTGAGAAGAAAGTTGGATGTGTTAGCTTTGAGTGAAACGAAGATGAAAGGGAAGAGTGAGTCTATGTTTGGAAGTGTGAATGGAAAATTGTCAGGTGTTGATAGAGGAAGGGCAAGAGAAGGTGTGGCCTTGTTAGTGAGTCCGGAAGTACAGCAGTGTGGCATTGAATGGAAGGAGGTGTCATCGAAACTGATGTGCGTGAAAGCAAAATTTGAATGTGAGTTGTGGGTGTTTGTGAGTGCATATGGGCCTGGTAGTGAAAGGGATGAGGAAGAGAAGATGTCTTTCTGGAATGATGTTGATGAGTGTCTGCAGAGTTTTGGAACGAATGTGAATGTGGTTTTGATGGGAGATCTGAATGCTAGAGTGGGAAATGTAGCAGTTGAAGGTGTAGTTGGTAGGCATGGTGTGCCTGGAAGAAATGAATATGGGGAACGAATGATAGGAATGTGCGTTGAGCGAGAGATGGTGATTGGAAATAGCTTGTTTGAGAAGAAAGATTTTTATAAATATACATGGGTGAGACAGGAGGGTGGAAGGGTTGTTGATAGAGCATTGATGGATTATGTGGTTGTGTCCAGGAATGTAATAGGAAGATTGTTGGATGTGAGAGCTCTGAGAGCGGAGAGTGGAGGTATGTCTGACCATTACCTGATGGAGGAAAAATTAAAATTAGGTAAGAGATGGGTGAGAGCTAGGAGAGTTAGGTGTGGCAGGGAGGTGTTCAAAGTGAATGAGTTGGATAAAAGAGAGAAAATGATGGAGTATCAGAAGTTGAAAGATGAGTGGAACACAGTGAAAGATCAGGAAAATGGCAATGTAGAGGAGGAATGGTAGTTGTTTAAGAGTGCTGTGGTGGGGCATACGGAAGAGGTGTGTGGTGTGAGACGAGTGGGTGGTGGTGTAAGAAAAGGAAGTGAATGGTGGTGCGAGGCAGTAGGTATGGCTGTGGCTGAGAAGAGATGTGCATATGAAGTGTGACTGCAGAGAAAGGATGAGGTGCCATATGAGAGGTATAAGGAAAAGAGGAATAGGGCGAGAAGGGCTGTGCGTGATGCTAAAGTGGCAGCAGATGAGAGGTGAGATACGCGGTTGACTGAGAATTTTCAACGGAATAAGAAAATGAGTGGAAGGAGGTGAAAAGGGTGCGAGAGAGAGAGTCTGCGAAGGAAGAACAAGTAAAAGCAGAGGATGGAAGGATGTTAACTGAGATGGATGCAGTAAGGAAGAGATGAGCGGAGTATTGTGAAATATTGTTAAATGTAGAAGAGGAAAGGGAGGATGAGATTGTGGCAGATGGAAGGGTGCAAGGAATAAATGTGTTGGGAGAGTTGAATGATTCTTTGATCATGAAGAAGGAAGTGCAGGAGGCAGTAAAAATGAAAACAGGGAAAGCTGGAGGTATGGATGGGCGTGCTGTGGAATGCCTGAAGGGTGGTGGAGCGACTCTTGTTGACTGGTTAGTAAGATTGTTGAATGTGTGCTTTGTGAATGGTATGATGCCAATTGACTGGGCAAGTGCTTGTGTGGTCCCATTCTATAAAGGTAAGGGTGATAAGCATGAATATACAAGCTTTAGGGGTATACAGTAAGTCTGTTGAGTGTTGTAGGTAAGGTGTATGGTAGAGTGTTAATTAAGAAAGTTAGAGAGGGTACAGAGGGAGTGATTGATGATGAGCAGCGTGGCTTTAGGAGAGGAAGGGGATGCGTGGATCAGGTGTTTGCTGTGAGACAAGTGTGTGAAAAGTATTTAGCAAAAGGCAAGGATGCGTTCTGGGCGTTCATGGATTTAGAGAAAGCGTATCATAGAAGTGATAGGAAGGCTTTGTGGACTGTTTTAAGATTGTATGGACTTGATTGTAGCTTAGTAAAAGGGGTGAAAAGTTTTTATGTTAATAGTAGAGCGTGTGTAAGAGTGAGAAATACTGTGAGTGATTGGTTTCCCGTGAGAGTGGAACTGCAGCAGGGTTATGTGATGTCGCCTTGGTTGTTTAATATTTTTATGGATGGTGTTGTAAAGGAGGTGAATGCAAGAGTGTTAGGTGGAGGTCTGCGTCTGGTGAATGCTGATGGTAGAGAGTGGAATTTGAAGTAGCTGCTGTTTGCAGATGATACTGCACTGGTGGCTGATTCAGAGGAGAGATTGAGACAGTTGGTCGAGGAGTTTGGAAGGGTGTGTGAAAGGAAGAAATTGAAAGTAAATGAAAATAAGGGTAAAATGATGAAGTGTACGAGGCTGGTAGATGGTAGAAGGACGAATATAGTTTTGAATGGTGAGCTGCTTGAGATGGTAGAGTGTTTTAAGCACTTAGGGTCACATGTTGCTGTGGATGGAAGAATAAATCCAGAAATGAAGTTTAGAATGAATGAAGTAGGAAAGGTGCTGGGAGGAATGAAAAATGTGTTTAGATGTCGTTCACTTAGAATGGATGTGAAGAGAAGGCTGTATGAGGGTGTTGTGGTACCGACTGCGTTATACGGGGCAGAAGCATGGAATATGGGTGTAGCAGAGAGGAAAAATTTGAATGTAATGAGGTGTCTGAGGAGTATGTGTGGAGTGATGTGTATGGATCGAGTGAGAAATGATGAGGTGTGAAGGAGAACTGGAGTTGTTCGGGAGATGGCTGATCAAGTTGAGCAGAGGGTGTTGCGATGGTTTGGACATATGGAGAGAATGGACGATGAGCGATTGGTGAAAAAGATACCTAGATCTGATGTGAGAGGTGTAAGGCTGAGAGGGAGACCACGAATAAGATGGATGTACAGTGTGAAGAGAGCGTTGGATGCAACAGGGATGTCTGTTGAGGAAGGGAGAGTGGCTGTGCGTGACAGAAATAAAGGGAGAGAAATTGTGAATGGATAAATGATGATGCAGTCCTGAGGGGATACTCCCGCATTTGGTCTGATCAGCTGATCAGGTCAGGTGCTGGTACGGGGATGGGTCTATTATGATGTGTCAGGGGTAAACCAGCTCTGATGTTGGGTCCTGCTGTGGATGTCACTGATTGCACTGTGCAGTTGACCCTCGGGCGGTGTGGTGCGGTAAGGATCTGTCCCTTCTCCCCTTTGGGGCTAAGATGTGAATGAATGTGTTTGAATAGATGAGGAAATTGGGAGTGTGTCGTCCGGTGTCGGCTACCTTCCTTTCCTTAGGGGAAGCAGCCTAGGTATATAGATAGATAATATTTTAATAACTAATTTTCAGGGGGATTTTATAACTCATATAAGTAAGAAACCAGTGTACCTGCTAAAGAAACTGGTATGTAAATAAATGATGGGGAATCGGCCTGAAAGTGAATTGTCTCCGACATTCCTTCCCTAACTTTGTCCAGCACTTTAACTTTCTCTGTCAGCGACACCGCTTTGCAAGACCGCTTTGGTGTGTTACCACATGCATCACTAGCACTACGCTTAGGCTTCATGTTGTCAAGCAAGGCAAGCAATCACTGGAAGGCAGAAAAATAAGCCACAAATAACGATTCGCGAGTCATGCATGCTTCGACTGTCAGATTCAAACTGACTGTGTGGTGCGTGGTAAACAGTTGCGCGCACACACACACACACACACACACACACACACACACACACACACACACACACACACATATGTATGTGCACGGGCAGCGGGTAGGCATTTTTATATTTTATTTATTTCTCTCATATATTAAAATTATTAATTTGAATGCTATAATTCTACATTTTTTTAATTACTGTATGAAAAAATTCGTGGATAACTGAAATCGCGCGAAAAAGTTCGCATGAATTAAGGGATTATTGTATACAGCTTGGAGAAGATATGTGTGTGATGTAGTATCTAGTAGATTTCCATTCACTTTGACTAACCGACTAGGGCTGGGTACTCCGCGTGTTTGAATACGTCATGAAATTCTTGGTCGTCTGGACTACAACGAGATTGTTTGAGATACATCGTATGTTAAGAATTCTTGATGGTCTGGGACAAGATTGTGGATATACATTATGTGGATTGACATTCCTGGTGAGAAGCTGTGTATATCTCCAGCAGACAGTACATCCTGTTCATTGTGTTATGAGATATACAGTATATGTGCTAGTGCCTATATAATATCTACATATATATGGTTAAAGTATATATATATATATATATATATATATATATATATATATATATATATATATATATATATATATATATATATATATATATATGGAAAGAGCACTTTGAATCTGTTCTAAATAGACCAATCCCAGCTGAAGAGGACATTTTGCCAGCCGAGAGAGATCTGCAGATAGAAACAGGGGATATAACTTTGGAAGAGGTAGCAAAATCTATAATGGAGTTAAAGAATTTTAAGGCCCCAGGAGAGGATGGAATATTCCCTGAAATGCTTAAGGTGGAAAATCACGAGTTGATGAATGCGCTTTTGAAACTTTTTAATGTGGCTTGGGATAATGGTGGAATTCCAGAAGAGTGGAAAGATGGAGTGATTATAAAAATACCAAAAAAGGGAGATTTAAGTGTGTGCGGCAATTGGAGGTGGATAACTTTGACACCTGTAGTTGCAAAAGTCTTTTCCAAAATCTTGTTGAACAGAAGAGAGACAATAATTGATAAAATTTTAAGAGAAGAAGAAGCGGGATTTAGATAGGGCCGAGGTTGCAATGATCAGATTTTTATTGTAGGGCATCTAATGCAACAAGCTAATGAGATGAAAATCCCACTTAGTATGTGTTTCGTGGATTTTGAAAAGGCGTTTGATAGTGTTTCACGTGGAGGTATGTTGAAAATTATGAGATTCTATGGTATACCAGAAAAGTTTGTAAATATTATTAGAAGCCTGCATGAAGGTACTTTTTGTAAGGTAATGGTGGGTGGTTCTTTGAGTGATCCATTTCAAGTTAGGTCAGGAGTGATTCAAGGAGTTCTTTCACCATTGTTGTTTGTTTTGGTTATGGATTATGTTATGAAAAAGGCTGAAAGGAGAACAGGTGCAGGGATTGACTGGAAAGAAAATAAGAAGCTGATGGATTTGGACTATGCTGATGATATTGTACTGATTTGCAGAAGTATTTGCGAGATGCAGAGGGTGCTTGATTTTCTGGTGGAGGAAGAAAAAGTGGGATTGCTAATAAATTGTGGAAAGACTGAAATTATTAATATGAACGTGGAGAACCAAATTGATTGTGTAATTGGGAATAATGTGGTGAAGAATGTAGTAAACTTTAAATATCTGGGAACGATTGTATCATCTAATGGACCATTAAACAATGAAATTGAGGAGAGTATTAAACAGGCTTGGCGAGCTGTTGGGATGTTGAAATCTGTTTGGAATAATAATGTGCTTTCGGTACATACTAAAGTGAAAAGTTACAAGTCCATGGTTAGACCAATTTCAATTTGCGGGCATGAGTCATGGTACAGTACAATTGCAACAGATCAGAAAGTATTAGGGTTTGAGAATAAAATACTGAGAAGGATTCTTGGGGTAAAGTGGCAAGACAGAGTCACAAATGCAAGAGTAAGGGATATTACGAGAGTGGAACCAGTTAATGAATATGTAAGACTGTCTCGCTGGAAGTGGCTGGGACACACATACAGAAAAGAAGGTAGTTTAATACAAGATGTGCCAGAGTGGATTGCTAGAGGAAGAAGAGGTAGAGGTAGGCCGAGGGAAACCTGGTTGAGGACAATGAAAACAGAAGCAGGAGAGGAGTGTTGGTGGGACCTGAAGGAGATGGCAAGAGACAAATATTGGTGAAGAGAGTTCATTGAGGCCCTATCCATCCCGTGGGGTGCCACAGGAAATGATTGATTGAATTATATATATATATATATATATATATATATATATATATATATATATATATATGTATATATATATTGTTACATAGCCTATGATTTCATCATCCTTTGTATAATTCTAATGTACAGTATGCTGCGTGTTTGATCACGATTCGCCTCGTGGTTTCCATAGTGACCAGGCTTGTGTGTTCTACCTCACTCCCCCCTTCTCCCCTTATAGTAGAGTAAGTCGTTGTTTCTGTTGTTCAGAGCATGACTGTCAACTCTTCCTTCCCTGTGCCTTCATTTCCGCGTCCTTCTTGCAAGTTGAATCAAGCTCTGCTGGCCCCTATATAATGAGCTCAGTCTCTGCATTATTGCCACTTAGATCTACTCCTCATTTTGTTCACATCTCTCTCCTCCCCTGTATAGTGTATTATCTTTGTGAGTGCTCAGGAAGTCTCCAACCATCTAGCTGCTGTATAATTTGAGTACAAGTGTTGTTACCATTTTTCTTGTACTTTATGGCCTAAGGTGTTGATTCGTAGGCCTGGTCAGGTTTTTGTGATTCATGTAGAGTTTTAGTGTCAGCCAATATTAATAATATTTTGTATCTGTAATAATATAACTTGCTTTAACTGAGCATTATCCGGTTTTCTCATTTTATCAGGGCTGACTTAGATAAATTTGCTCTTGCTAAATTCGTGTTAATAGAGGCTATTGCAGTTAACCATATATGTAACCTGTTTTGCCATTACATTATCCTTATGAGTCCTGAATGTTTAGTTGTTAGTTTGACCGTTAAACTTTAACTTGTAATTTTACCTAACTCTTTTTGTTTTGAACCTGGAACGTTGCGGGACAGTAGTGATTTTGGTATTCTCACTTGAAGTGTTCATTATCTCTCTCTGTTCCGTAACATAAATTTGGCGACCTCTTATCAGGATATTCAGGATATTATCATAAGGATATTGCTTGATATTTTGTTACTGTGATTTATTCATGATGTCTACTATTACTACTCTTCATGAAGCCAAAGATTTTTTGTCAAATGTGCAAATAATGTGTGATGTAGAAAACAGAACAAAGAATGAACTTAAGCTTGTTGCTCAACAATTGGGAATTGCTGTTCGCTCTCATCATTCTAAACATCAAATTGTTGGCATGATTAATAAAAGCTTGTTTGATGCAACTCCTCCAGATGAGCAAACGCAGATTAAAATAGCAAAGTTACAGCTAGCCCTGCAGGAGGCTCGTGCTAAGGAGGCTGAGTTTCAGGCACATGCTAAGGAGGCTGAGTCTCAGGCTCGTATTCAGGAGGCACAGGCACAGGCTGAGTCTCAGGCTCGTATTCAGGAGGCACAAATTGAACTTGCTAGGATTCAGGCAGACCATGAGTATAGCATGAGACAAGGTGGAACTGGATCATCTAGCTCTGATGATTTTGATGTGGCTAAAAATGTTAAACTTGTCCCTCCTTTTAATGAATCTGATTTAACAAAGTATTTTCAGTTGTTTGAGAGGGTAGCTACAGGTTTTAATTGGCCCAAAAAGTGTTGGCCAGTACTCCTTCAAACTGTTCTCACCTTTAAAGCTCAAGTAACTTATGCATCTTTGCCTCAGGATCAATCTGATAATTATGATGTAGTTAAGAGCTTGATTCTTAAGGCCTATGAGCTTGTTCCTGAAGCCAATAGAGTAAAATTTAGGACAACTTATAAACAAGATAAGCAATCCCATGTTGAGTATGCAAAAATCAAAGAAGATCTGTTAGAGCAGTGGTTAAATTCTAAGAATGTAAATTCTGATTTTGATAAATTTAAGCAGATGATTTTGCTGGAAGACTTCAAAAGGTGTATTAATAAAGATGTAAGCCTATATCTTGATGAGAAAAGAATAGATAATTTGTCTGATGCTGCAGTTTTAACTGATGAATATGTTCTCACTCACAGGAGATATTCTAAAGAAAAAAGGAAAGGTGAGTGTAAGTACGTTGCCTCTACTCAGAGTACAGGTAACAGGAAAGAGAATAAAGATGATGTTTCTCAGGAAGTAAATACCAGCTTCACCTCTAGATTTCAGAAAAGTAAATGTACTTATTGTAGTAAGCTTGGTCATACTACGGAGAAATGTTTCAGAAGACAGCGTGATGTGAACAAAAAGGAGTCTTTAAATATTCAGTCAACTGGTCTTGAGAGTTCCCAGAATTCTTTAACCGAGTTAACCGAACCTACTTTGAGGGGTATATTAAATTCTCATGATGAAGCTCCTCTTTTGAGCAGTAACGTGGGTGACACTCTCAAGAGTTCATGTGCTAATTTCCTGTCTGATGGTTTTGTCAGTCCTCTGGACAATAATGACAGGAAATCAGTTAAAATATATCGTGATACAGGTGCTTGCCAATCCCTTATGCTGACCAGTGTTCTAGGCTCTAATGTTAATTCCTCTGATGAAACTGTAATCTTACAAGGTGTAGGGAATAATTACTTCTCTGTCTCTCTGTGCAGAGTGAATTTAGAGTCTGGTTTTGTTAATGGTTCCGGTGTGGTTGGGTTGGTTCAGACACCCCCAATGTCAGGTGTAACTTTCTTACTTGGAAATGATATTGGTGGAAGTCAAGTGTGTCCAGTTCATCAGTTGTCTAGTGAATCAGTGACTGCGACCCAGGATTGTGATGTCCCTGATGTGTTCTCTGCATGTGCTGTCACTAGGTCTAAGTCTAAAGTTACTGGTGACTTAGAGGATAATGATGATGATGATGTTATCCTTGCTGACACTTTTTTTGCTAATTTGGACCACTCACCAGATGAGGCAGTACCCCGTAGTGTTGATAATTTGTCTCGTCAAGAGTTGGTTGAGTTGCAGGTTGCTGACCCTGAGTTGAAAGGTCTAGCTAACTCTGATTGCAGTGAGGAAGAGTCAGCTGGTGCTTCTACTTCTTATTTTATAAAGTCAGGAGTACTTATGAGAAAGTGGAGACCCCCAACAGCATCAGCCGACTGTGAATAGGAAGGTTGTACATCAAGTTGTCATCCCTCGGGTTTGTAGGCAGGATATCATTAGAGTGACTCATGATTCCAGTTTGGCAGGACACCTTGGAGTGAGGAAGAATGTGGCACGCATTTTGAAACACTTCTACTGGCCAGGTATCTTCAGAGATGTTTCCTGGTATTGTAAGTCTTGTCACACCTGTCAAGTTGTGGGGAAGTGTAATGAGACCGAAAAGGTTGCATCTCTAGTTCCCATTCCTCCTTTTGAGGCGCCATTCACCTGTGTGTTGGTGGATATTGTGGGCCCTCTTCCTAAGACTTCTTCAGGATTTTCTTATGTGTTGACCCTGATTGATATGGCTACTCATTATCCTGAAGCCATTCCACTTAGAAATATCTCTGCAAAGAACATAGTTAAGGAAATGCTAGGGTTCTTTACCAAGTTTGGTCTGCCCAAGGAGGTACAGTCAGACCGGGGAAGTTATTTCATGTCAAATGTTTTCAAGCAGTCTCTGAAAGAGTTGGGCATCACCCAGATCACGTCTTCAGCTTACCATCCCCAGACCCAAGGAGTGTTGGAGAGATATCATCAAACACTCAAATCGATGCTCAGGAAATACTGTTTGGAACATCAGAAAGACTGGGATAAAGGTCTTCCATTCGTTGTATTTGCCGCAAGAGAATCTCCAAATGAATCACTGGGCTTCTCATCCTTTGAACTACTGTTTGGCCATGAAGTAAGAGGACCCCTTAAGCTACTCAAGGAATGGTGGCTGTCGGAGGAAGATGACGTCAACCTGCTGGAGTATGTGATGAAGTTCAAAGAACGGCTGTCCACTGCTTTACAGCTGGCAAGAGAGAATTTAGGAGCTGCTCAGGAGAAGATGAAGACTTGGTATGATAAGAAGTCCAGGTTACGCCACTTTCAGCCAAGAGATCAGGTTTTGATTCTGCTACCAGTGCATGAGCAACCTCTTCAAGCCAAGTTTAGTGGTCCTTATTTCGTGGAGAAGAAACTCAGTGATGTCAACTATGTCATCGCCACACCAGATCGTAGAAAGAACAAGCAACATTGTCACATCAACATGCTAAAGTTATATCACAGGCGGGACGAAAATAACCCAGTCTGCACTGTAGCTGTTCCACCCGAGTCTGCAAGTGAAGTTCTCCCATGCAGCATGAGCCTGAGTGATAGTTTGGGGAAGAATCCTGATACCATGAATGATCTCCAGACTAAGCTTTCTCATCTACCTCCCAAGGAAAGGCAGGAGTTTTCGGCATTACTGCAGGAGTACCGGCAAGTGTTCCGTGCCACTCCAGGAAGAACCACTGTGTTGATGCATGATGTCGATGTTGGCGACGCAAAGCCAATTAAACTGGCTCCTTACCGTGTGAACCCAGTGAAAGTTCCTCTCATCCAGAAGGAGCTTGGCTACCTGTTGGACCACAAGATGATTGAGCCCTGTCAGAGCGAGAGGAGTTCTCCTGTCACTCTAGTCCCTAAGCCAGGTGGGTCACAGTGGCTTTGCATCGACTACAGACGTGTTAATCAGATAACCAAAACAGACACTTACCCTCTCCCTCGCGTGGAAGATTGCATAGACAAGATCAGAAAGGCTAGGTACATAGTAAGTTTGATTTGACAACCCGCCTCATCCCGTCGACGTATGGGTGCATTGCAATGATTTGCATTTGCCAGTCCCGGCGACGTACCAGTACGCCGTGCAATTGCAAGGTCCGTAAATTGCACAATTTTCAATTTTCGCGGGTGATTTTTCGTATGTATACACGGGACACATTCCTCTATTCCGCTACAAGATGCCAAGCAGGGACAATGTCTTATACCACATAGCCTCCCCCCTCCCCCCGTCACGCCATTGTCTCGGCAATGGACCTGTTACCAGTGACCTGGCTAGTAAAGATATTCAGGGCCAGAGTGATTCCCCAATCAATGACAATGTGGAGGACAATGTTTACATAGCATTAGAAGAAGAAACAGCCAGAAATAATGATCAGGTAATGTGACAAAAAAAGGTCAGGTATGGTGATTAGTTAGTGAGTGAAACAATGCTTATAATGCCTTTATTACTGCTTGAAAACCAATATGCTCTCATACTACATATACATTCGTACCAAGTAAATAAATAAATACCGTTTATGAGTGGATAAAATAGTTATCCTCCCATAGAACTCGTTTTCTTTGGTGCCAGCAAGTTAGACAACCCAGTCAGGTAAGGAGGAACTCCTTCCTGGATTGGGTATTTTAAACCTCAGGTGAGTGATTTCTCTATGAATTTTCGATGTTTCTCACCAAAAGCGAAGGTTTTAGCCCAAAATTTTTTTTTCAAAATTACCTCGGGACTGGGGGATGTCGGAGGTGCGGAAAACCTCGGGACGTGACGGGTTAAAGGGATACTGGCAAGTATCTATGACTGAACGTGCTAGGGAGATCTCATGTTTTGTAACACTAGGAAAGACTTTTGATGTTCTGTAATGCCATATGGTATGAAGAATGCACCAGCCACTTTTCAGAAGCTCATGAATGTTGTAACA
Source organism: Coenobita brevimanus (assembly GCF_032717465.1). NCBI lineage: Eukaryota > Metazoa > Arthropoda > Malacostraca > Decapoda > Coenobitidae > Coenobita > Coenobita brevimanus. The sequence continues at coordinate 27,059,577 of NC_136977.1, forward strand.
GAGGGTTTGGCAGTGTGTGTTGTTTATATTGATGATGAATTAATCTTCAGTGACAACTGGAAAGATCACCTATGCCATGTCAGTAAATTTCTTGAGCGTTTGATTATTGCTAATCTTGTAGCTAATTTATCAAACAGTGAGTTTGGTCAAGCTAAAGTTCAGTACCTTGGGTACGTAATTGGTGATGGACACGTTGCACCACCAGGAGCTAAGGTTCAGGTTATAAGTGATCTTCCCAGACCTAAAAGTAGGAAAGAGCTACAAAGATTTTTCGGAATGGTAGGTTATTACAGGAGATTTGTTCCTAACTTTTCAATTCTTATATCACCACTTACAGACCTACTGAAAAAGGGAGTTAAATTTGTCTGGACCGATAACTGTGAATCCTCTTTCAGCAAACTTAAAGCTATCCTATGAAGTCAGCCAGTGCTCGCTACTCCAAATTTTGCTAAACCTTTTAAGATGGCTGTTGACGCAAGTGATACAGGAGCTGGGGCTGTTTTGCTGCAAGAGGATGATCAGGGTATTGAACACCCTGTATCTAATTACAGTAAGAAGTTCACTCCACCTCAAAAGAACTACTTAGCTATTGAGAAAGAGCTTTGGGCCTTGATTTTGGGTTTACACCATTTTTCATTTTATTTGTGTTCTGGTTTTGACCCCATATTCATTTATACCGATCATAACCCACTGAAATTTCTTAGTAAGTTTAAAGATAAAAATAAGACATTGATAAGATGGAGTCTACTTCTTCAGGAGTATTCATTAGACATACAACATGTCAAGGGGAAAGAAAATGTTATTGCAGATTGCTTATCTAAACTTTAGACAGACTGTTTTAGGGTAATATGAAATTTCCTTTGAAAATTTCTTTTTCTTTGTGGGGAGGTGTTACATAGCCTATGATTTCATCATCCTTTGTATAATTCTAGCGTACAGTATGCTGCATGTTTGATCACGATTCGCCTCGTGGCTTCCATAGTGACCAGGCTTGCGTGTTCTACCTCACTCCCCCTTTCTCCCCCTTATAGTAGAGTAAATCGTTCTTTCTGTTGTTCAGAGCAGGACTGTGAAATCTTCCTCCCCTGTGCCTTCATTTCCGCGTCCTTCATACAAGTTGAATCAAGCTTTGCTGGCCCCTATATAATGAGCTCAGTCTCTGCATTATTGCCACTTAGATCTACTCCTCATTTTGTTCACATCTCTGTCCTCCCCTGTATAGTGTATTATCTTTGTGAGTGCTCAGGAAGTCTCCAACCATCTAGCTGCTGTATAATTTGAGTATAAGTGTTGTTACCATTTTTCTTGTACTGTATGGCCTAAGGTGTTGATTCATAGGCCTGGTAAGGTTTTTGTGATTCATGTCGAGTTTTAGTGTCAGCCAATATTAATAATATTTTGTATCTGTAATAATATATCTTGCTTTAACTGAGCATTATCCGGTTTTCTCATTTTATCAGGGCTGACTTAGATAAATTTGCTCTTGCTAAATTCGTGTTAATAGAGGCTATTGCAGTTAACCATATATGTAACCTGTTTTGCCATTACATTATCCTTATGAGTCCTGAATGTTTAGTTGTTAGTTTGAGCATTAAAGTTTAACTTGTAATTTTACCTAACTCTTTTTGTTTTGAACCTGGAAAGTTGCGGGACAGTAGTGATTTTAGTATTCTCACTTGAAGTGTTCATTATCTCTCTCTGTTCCGTAACAATATATATATATATATATATATATATATATATATATATATATATATATATATATATATATATATATATATATATATATATATATATATTTGAGTGTAAAGTGGAAGGAATGTAAGAAAATGTTCTGGAACGATGTAAAGAAAATTAGACAGGTTGCCAAAAAAGTTAGCTGGGGAGTGAAAGAAGAAAATGGTAGATTACTAGAGGAGAAGGGAAAAAAAGTGAGTAGATGGAGAGAACACTTTAAGGAAATGTTGAACATAGAGATTGAAAGTAATGCAAGTTTAAGTGGCTGGGGAATGGCTGGGAGAAGGAGGGATGTGAGAAGAGAGGAAGAAATCAGTAGGATAGAAGTTGTAGAAGCAATGAAGAAAGTTAAAATGGGGAAAGCCCCAGGAACTGATGGAGTGTGTGGTGAAATGCTGAAACATGGGAGAGAGATAGTAGTAGAAGGGATGTTGAAGATGTGCAAATTGGCCTGGGAGGAAGGTAGAGTCCCGGAGGATTGGAAGTCAGGTATAATTATTTCCCTGTACAAGGGAAAAAGGGAAAAGGAAGCGTGTGGTAATCATAGGGGCATTTGCCTTCTTAGTGAAATAGGAAAAGTATATGGAAAGATACTTATTGAAAGAGTTAGGGAAATATCAGAGGAAAACCCGTCCACTGCTCTATACATCCTGGGCTGTTCCGAGTGCGACTGCTCAATACAGCCCTGGCTGCACGGGTGTCGGTCAAATATAGCGCCACGGTGACCAAGGCAGACGCATGCAAGCATGTTGGAGCCTTAAAAAATAGAAACGATATTGAAAACGAAAATGAAAAATATACATTCCAATATGGTTTCAGACACTTCGATGTTCTTCCACGGCTTTAGCAAGATAAATATTGAGCTAGTATTTCATTACTATATACTTTGGCATGTATTCTCTCAATTCCTAAGACAAAATTGGGCATTTGAGAAATTTCATTTTTACCCCTATGCCTGAGCACCACAGACACCTCCAAAAATCAGCCATGAGCAGTTAATGGGTTTGGAGAAGAACAAGGAAGTTTTAGGAAGGGAAGATCTTTAGCAGAAAAGTTTCTAGAGAAGGAAAATAAATTGCATGCGGCCTTCATGGATTTGGAGAAAGCATATGACAGGCTGGATAGACAAAGATTGAGCAAAGTATTAAGAATATATGTAATAGATGGGAAGTTGTTGAATATAGTGAAGTGTATGTATGAGGATGGTAAGGCTGCAGTGTGTGTGGATAGCGAACTGAATGAATTTTTCTATTTGAAGGTTGGATTGAAACAAGGATGTGTCATGTCTCCATGGTTGTTCAGTCTGAATATGGATGGGGGTTATAAAAGAGACATGTTAAGAGGAAAAAGAAGGTGGCAAATGATGATCTAGGAAGAAAAATGAATGCACATTACTATGAAAATAAGAAACTGGCAATGTAGATGTGACAGTAGAAAGAAATGTGAAGGTGTGAAGGATGTAAGTTGTAGATTTTTAATCCTTGGGGATGATATAAGGACCAGATGGAAGGAATACTTCGAAAGTCTGATGAATGGGAATAGAGAGAGCAGAGTGGCTGTAAACATGATTCGTTTTGGGGGCGTGCAAAGAAGAAAAAATGCAGTGCCAGGAAACGTGATACTAGCACAGGTGAAGGATGCTGTGTAGTGGTTGAAAAATAGAATAGCAACTGGGGTTGATGAGGTTTATGCAGAGATGATATAGTGTAGTGGAGAGAGTGGAATGAAGTGCTAATTGCTGGGGATATGTAAGAAGGCATGGATAAGTGAAACTGTGCCAGCAGAGTGGAAAAAGGCTGTGACTGTACCCTGTACAAAAATAAAGGTGAGTGAAGGAAGTGCAAAAATTATCATGGCATAAGTTTACTGAGTGCTGTGGAGAAGGTATATGGTAGACCTATTATTGAGAAAGTAAGAGAGATACAGGAAGTCCTAACGCCTGATGAATAGGGTGGCTTTAAGGGTGGCAGAGGATGTGAGGATCATAAATTTCCAGTGCGACAGATAGTGGAGAAGGCCTGTAAGAAGGACTATAACGTGTTTATGGCACTTATGGATCTGGAAAAAGCATACGACAGAGTAGACAGAGAAGGATTGTGGAAGGTTTTGCACATGTACAGTGTAGATGGTAAGCTACTAGGTTCCGTCAGGAGTTTTTATGATGGTAGTGAGGCATGTGTAAAGGTAAACGGGCAATTCAAGTTTCTCTATCTATCAACACCAAACTACATGCACATTACACACTACACTTCCTTTTCAAAAAAAAAAAAATCATGGCAGCGTAACACGTGGCCTCGGAGTCCCCAGGGGGGGGACCATAAATGCCCCCACCTTCCGCCCCTCTCCCGGTGACGACTCGAGCTGCCTGGAACCACTGTCTGATTCTCTTCTTCTTAATTTCTGCAACATTCGCGGCCTTTCCTCTAACTTTCGCTCTGTTGAGCACCACCTCTCCTTCTCTAAACCTCACCTTCTCTTTCTAACTGAGACTCAGCTGTCTGAGGGAACTGATAGCAGACCCATTTCAGTATCTTCCTACTTTCTCTATACTCATTCCGAAGCCAAAGGTAGCTGTTGTGCATATATATGCAGCAACTTATCTTGCTTTCGTGTTCCTGAACTCGATTCTTCTGAATTTTCTACACTTTGGCTTCGCCTTTCCTGTCATTCTCTGACTAAATATATCTGCACTGTTTACTTATCTCCTACTTCTACTATCAAAATTTCTTTGACTATCTTCTGTGATCGAACACATTCTATCCATTTCTCCTTTCTCTAAAATCTCCATTCTAGGAGATTTCAATGTTCACCATCACCTTTGGCTCTCCTCGTCTTTCACTGATCCACCTGGTGAACAAACCTACACTTTTTCTATCCTTAATGCCCTAGAGCAGCTTCTACAGCACCCTACCCGTATCCCTGACCGCCTTGGAGAGAGCTCCAACATACTTGACCTCTTCCTTGCAACTAATCCTTCTGCTTACACTTAATCTTTTCCCTCCGTTGGGCTCCTCCGATCACAACGTTATCACCTAAACCTGTCCTATCACTCTTGTATGGGCTGTGAACCTTTCAAAGAAATGTCGTCTGAGGCACTTTGGAGCTGCAGATTGGCAGGCCCTCAGGCAGAACTTCTTTAATTTTCCATGAAATGATTATTGCGTCCATGGCCGGGAGGCATCCGAGTGTGCCTTGCACATTAAGGAGGTTATTCTCTCTGGCATGGAAGCATATATTCCTTTCTCATTTTCTTTGACCAATGCAAGAAAGCCCTGGTTTAATCACGCTTGTTCTAATGCTGTCCACAACAAGGAGAGGGCCTATAAAAGGTACCGGAGCCAACCCACCGCTGAATCACATCTTTTATATGTTTCTGCCCGGAATCATGCTAAGCCTGTTCTTCACTCTGTTAAAAATAATTTCATCCGTACTAAATGCTCTCAACTCTACAACTCGAATTCTTCCTGCTCCTTCTGGCACCGTGCCATAAACCTTTCTAACAACTTTACCTCATCATCCTTCCTTTCTCTTTTCTACTCTGATGGTTCTCTAGCTATTTCTTCTACAGATAAAGCAGACCTCTTCGTTCAGACTTTCTCCTCCAGTTCCACCTTAGACGATTCCGGTGCTGTTCCTCCAGCACTTCCCCCCTCTGACTTCCTCATAGCTGACATTAAAATTTCTTCAGCTGATGTATTTTCTATCATCACAGGTACTAATAAGGCATATGGGCCTGATGGAGTCCCTCCTGTTGTTCTCAAGAACTGTACTTCTGTGCTTACACCCTGCCCAGGCAAACTCTTTCGCCTTAGTCTATCAACTTGAACCTTTCCTTCTTGCTAGAAGTTTGCTCTCATTCAGCCAGTCCCAAAGGAGGGTGACCATTCCCAACCCTCTAACTATCGTCCAGTTGTTTTAACATCCTCTATTTTAAAAGTTTTTGAGTCAGTTCTTAATAGAAAAATTTTAAAGCATCTCTCCTATCACAACCTTCTTTCTGATCGTCAGTACGGGTTCCGTCAGGGACGCTCCACTGGTGATCTTCTCACCTACCTTTCAGACTCCTGGTCATCCTCCTTTCGGGACTTTGGCGAAAGCTTTGCCATTGCACTTGACATCTCAAAGGCTTTCGATCGAGTCTGGCATAAATCTTCAATTTCCAAACTACCCTTTTGCGGTTTCTCTCCTTCTATATGTGCCTTCATCTCTAGCTTCCTTTCTGGTCGTTCTATAGCCGCTGTTGTAGACGGCTATCGTTCTTCTCCTAGATCTATAAACAGTGGTATTCCTCAGGGCTCTGTCCTATCACCAACTCTCTTCCTTTTATTCATCAATGACCTTCTAAGCTGTACATCTAACCCTATCCACACGTATGCTTATGATTCCACCCTTCACCTTTCCAATCAGTTCCCACAACGTCCATCTCAGCAGTTACTTCAACAAACAAGGGATGAGGCTATGGCACAGCTAATGTCTGACTTGCCTCGTATCTCTGATTGGTGTAAAAATAATCTTGTTGTTTTTAATGCATCAAAGACTCAGTTCTTACACCTATCAACCCGATGCAACCTTCCAAAGGTGTACCCACTAATGTTTAATAATACTCAGCTTAATCCATCCATCTTGGGAGTACTGCCCTGCTCGACTGGTGCTACCGTCTACTCCTTTTATATATATATATATATATATATATATATATATATATATATATATATACAGTATCTCTCTCTCTCTCTCTCTCTCTCTCTCTCTCTCTATATATATATATATATATATATATAATATATATATATATAAATCTATCTATCTATCTATCTATCTCTCTATCTATCTATCTATCTATCTATCTATATACATATATATATGTATAATGTGTGTGTGTGTGTGTGTGTGTGTTTGTTTGTGTGTAATATTACAGTATTTCAAAAATATTAAATATCGCTTCCCTTTGTTTGATTCTATTTAACTTCAAAAGAAGAATGAGAAATAAAAAAAAATCAGTACAACTAAAATATAAGGTGGCTCAAAAGGGTCAAATTTTACTGAACATGGCAGCACTCAGTGTTATCATATTTGCTTCTTGATAATGATGATATTGCTGAGTTAGTTCACGAATGCCAAGAATATTACAATACAGATGACTTCTTAAAATTTGAAACAATTTCCGGTGTTGTTTCACCTCCTGAATGGGACACTGATCCTGCTTTTCGTCTTCTCTTAAGCTCCCGGACAACAGCTTACTGAAAGCCACAGCTCTCAGCTGTATCATTGAGAAGTCGAAGAGACCCTGCATTTTTTTTTTTTCCTGTTTTGTAATTTTCATGTTCTTCCCATAGAGCTGGAAGTTTATTCAGAAAAGATTGGTCGATGTTCAGTCTGCAGAAGAACTTCTTCGTGGCTGTTGTTAAGTAATTATTATTATTATTATTTTTTGATAACGAATGAAGGAAGGAAAAACAACAGAAAAAAAAATAAGACCATCTATCAAAGAGCAGATGTGTGTTTGCTGCTAAAAGACAATTACATATGTACTGCACAAACTTTACTATATAACCTTCTATGACACTTTGCTTGGCCATTTGACAACCCAGAGAATTGCACACCCATCAAGTATTATAACATCAGCTGGGACCGTTCTGCAATCAGAAACTTCCACTTGGATTTTGGCTTTCAGGGTGGCATTAGAAGGTGACAGCCTCATATCAACTGCCCTCTCCTGCAATACTGAGGGTGGAAATGCAGCCAGCTCATAGGAGAGAACATCTCTCATGTTGATGTTCCTTTAGGTTTGAAGACAAAGCACTCTTGAATAGATCAATGTGGTATCATACACAGATATATTGTCCACTTTATTTTTTTTTCTTGAAGTTGACATGAGCACAACTGGTCTTGTGAGTGGCTTGTGAAAACTCTGTGGCCATCTTTCCTCAAGTGTTTTCGTCATAGCTGGTCCCAGTTCAACAGCCCTGTGAATATTGACATGCTCTGCACATATCCTACCTGTAACCATATTAATAAGTCCAGGTGGATGGCACTCTCCTGCCAGTGGATCTATGCAGCTTTGAAGCTTCTCCCGAATTTTTGCTCTGTCTACTTCATCACTTTATATCCTTGAAGGTCCTTCTTCTTTATGGACTCATGACCGTGGATTGTGCGTTTCCATCAAGCATGGATTCAGTTGAGCACAGATATGTAGTCCAAGAGTCCACCTTTTCAATGCTTCTGGTTGATGGGTTATTCCAATAATTCCTCCTGGACTATGGCCATAACGCATGAAAGTTGTCTCAATGTACTGGTCAGGCCAGATGCCATTCCAGATGCCTGGTTGATGTCGCAGTACATGACCTCCGTCAATGAAGTCTTGAAGCACTTCATCAGGCAGTTTGCCCGTAGAATGAAAGTTTTACAAGGCACACCTTGCATAATTGGCATGACCACTAGCAAAGAAATAAGGAAGCATCTCTTTGATGACAGGCAAATGGAGTGGCCAATCACCTTCTCGTTCAGCATGAACAAACTGCATCATCAGAAATACTGACTTCACAAGGACATTAATCCATAGTTTTGCTGTTTTACTCTGTGCTGCTCTGAGGTTTAGTTCTGTCATGAACTCAGAATAACTGGATATCATCCTGAATAACTGTATGAAGAAAATTAAGAAACGAAAAAGATAGCTAAACATGTTTTATTGGCATCATCATTCATGCAGGCGGCCATAGTGGATTTCGGCCTCCATTTTGAAACGCTCAAGTGTGCCAGCTGGGTGCACCTTTTTTTATTTTGATGGTTACATCCCAAAGTATCAGAAAATCCAATAAAACTTTGTATATGTCTCGGAACGAGGTTCACCCGAAAATGACCATTCTGCCAGCAGACTAGTATCAGATCGCTAAAAAACATGTTAGTCTCCTCCCCAAGAGTAGGAACAGTTGTACACTACATGTTACTTGAACACTTGCTCTTGCATCCTGCCACTTCCTTGTGCTCTCGAGCGCATTCATATCCCTGATTGTTTTCTTTTTTTCTTTCTTTATTTTATTTATTTATTTTTTGCTAGAAGGAATAATAAAGAGCTGAAAGCCTACAAAAAGTTATCCTTCTTGGAAATTGAACAAAAGAGTGTCAGAATCAAGGTCATTTCGAGATGCCTGGACATTATTTATCCATAGCAGACGCCTTAATCCCGGAGAGGTTAGTCACAAACAAATCTCCTCCATAACCTATCCTTCGCCACCAGGCATCCCCTCCCTCCAACTCACACCACCCTTATTCATATACCTCTCTACCAAACCTCTCTATCTCATCCTCACTCTCTTCCCCTTCCCCTCCACCTTACTTACAATCACTCTCCTAGTCAGTATCTCATTCCCCATTCTCTTTACATGGCCAGATCATCTATAGTACATTTCTACACATCCACATTCACATCAGTACAGAAAAGTACCTAAATTCCTCACCTGTCTGACTGTCTCTCCATATAACATCACTATTTTATTTTCTTGAAACCGTTAGGCATAGGGGAATACAGATTGAAGAAAACAGTTCCAGTTTTGACCAGTTGTATACATGAAGAACTGAGAATACCGGTATTAGGTATTAGGAGGGTGTCTACCATCGACCCTGGGAGATGCTACCATGAGATTTACTTGTAAGTGTGATTAAAAGCATTTTAAATATTCACACTATCATCACCCTTGTGTAGGAAGCATTTAGCCACAAGTACATAGGTTATGAGTCTGAGCTCAAGCAGAGACTTTAACACTGTTATAAATCTTATTTTACATTTTGTATTTCTCTTCTCCCACCAGCTTCCAAAACCGTGGAGATATAATTAGTTACTCTTGAAACTTGGTTCAGCTTTCAGTTCATTAAAAACATTAGCTGCATCATGGCTAACCCAAAAGCGAGAAGTTCTAGACAGGGAGCATGGCATCATTCTTATATATGCGTGTATGCAGTACCATTAATCTCCTGCAGTACAGATGTACTGTATACTATCAATGCACTCTCACCAAAAGAGGTGAGAGTACGTTGATAGTATACTTCTAAATACCCCCAAACACCCTGTCATGCTACTTTACTACCTTTGTTATGCACATACGGTAAATCTGGGAGTCAGATTGAGAAATGGGAATAATGTGGCTTAGGTAGGTGGTTGTAGGTCAAGGTATCATATCGCAAAACAAGGTATCATATCATAAACTGTTCCCTGCCCCAGCCGGGATTCGAACCTGGGTCCATTAGGACTGCAGGCCGCCTCTCTACCGATTCAGTCATCGCCTGCCCCTAATCTATTGTACTATTTATTAATATTCAAACAATATTTAAACAATAATTCCTCATACTGCCTGGATTCTAATGTACTCAAATATTCTCTCATGTAACCTGTAGACTTCTGTCATGTTACTTGTTCATTATATTATTTAAACAATTTCTCATGCTACTTGAATTCGTTCGAACGATATCTGAAAACTAATGCATCCTAACGGTCTCTCATTTCCCAAACACTTTGTCATGGTCTACGGCACTGCCTTATGCTCTCGAACATGATTTATAATTTTGACTACCCCCGAACACTCCCAAACAATTGTCCATGCTACCCGTATACTTTCCCATGTTTTTTAACATTTCCTCATCCTATCGAAACTCCTTTATATGTTCTTGAACAGTGCCTCATGCTTCAGAACACTTTTTCATGCTTCCAGAACACCAGTTCCCTGACGAACACTTCATCCCTCAGAACACATCTTCCCCCCTTCCCATAGCTCAGAACAACTTATCCTTCCTTCCATTCCCCCTCATGAGTGATTACTCACCCATCCTAGTGAACACTTACCCTCTCTCTCTCTGAACGTACATTTCTCCTTTCCCTCTGCCCTCAAAATTTTATCCCTTCACTCCTCTCCTACGAACACCTCCTCATACCTCTGAACACCCTTTTCTCTCCACATCTTCCACGAACATTTTTTATCTTTTAAACTCTCTCTCTCTCTCTCTCTCTCTCTCTCTCTCTCTCGAACCAAGAGGTGCTACTATACAGTAAGAAATCGCCATAAAGTATCGAATAAAACCCGGATTAGTAGTAGTAGCTGTTGTTTCCTAGGCAGTGTGGCCGAACAGCCTCAAGTCCCTAAGACTGGGTTTACACATTCAAGAATTGGAGCCACGATGCTTCACGACAGGCAAAAGGGTAGGATTCGTGGTGAAAATGCCATGATTGCTGATTGTTCGTGATCGTCCAAGATGGCTGTATGAATTGCTAACGATGTTGCAACGATTATCACGACAGAGTTACAATCGCATTACGAATGTCGTAATTGTATCACCAAGGATGCCTCCTAATTCACAAAGATTCTTGTATAAACAACGAGTCATCAGCACGATGCTAATACAACGTACTTACATTTTTTGCCGAATGTCTTGCACGGTTCGTAGCACCAGTGTCCCGAAGGCTGTCAAACTACAAAAGGGGCGTATCCTGAAACAGGCATTCAGAGTGGTACTTCCAGCTGAAGAAAAAACAACAGCAGCATGGACTTTGTGCTAGAGAAGGACCTTGTGATATTATATCTAACCTTCAGCAACAGCAGATGAATGCCAGCGTAACTTGTATTATTTTATTATTATTTTATGAAGTTAACCCGAGACGTACCGTCAACGTATGAATACGTTGCAACATTTTGCATTTGCCAGTCCCGTCAACGTACTGGTACGTTTTGCAATTGCAAGTTGCATAATTTCCACAATTTTCCAAATTCGGGTGAGATTTTTGGTACATAGCGTTGCACGACCTTCCCCTACCTGCCACCAGGCGGGGACACTCAGCAACCCTGCACGACCCGCGCTCACCTGCGGCTTGGTCACTCACCTGTTAGCGATTGTCCTGCTCAGACATGGTGCATAGAGGTCTCTCGGAGGAGGAAATTCAAGCCGCCCTGGATGCCTTTACTGGCGATAGCGATTCGCCACTCGATGATGAGGAGATGGACAAAGATTATGTCCAACCAGAGGATGTGGAAAGCAGCACCAGTGATGAAGAAGTCCCGTCCCCCAGGAAGCGGCGCTACGTGACTTATCGTGCTGCAGGAGAGGGTCAGGCTGGACAAAAACAACGTGCAAGATCCTCTAGCCAGCCTCTACGTGACGTGGAGCCCAATTTCGAGGACGAGGACATAGCTTTGGGACGTGCTGCCACGTGGTACGGCCATGAGGTTATTACTCATTGTGGCCCAAAGTGCACACCACATCGTTCTAACAGGTATGGGCCTAGTGTTTTGTTTGGGGATGGCGGAAGTGGCTTTGAGGGAGTGGGAAGTGAAAGGGAAAGTGTTGGGAGGAGTGTGGAAAGTGAGAGTGGCGGGAGTGAGTGAAGTGGTGGTGTGAGGCGGCAGGGCTTATCACTTGGGGCAGTGAGCATGGGTGGTGAATCACGTGGTGTGGTGATGGAGCAGGGAGGTGAGGAGGAGCCACTCCCCAGCACGTCTTATGCTCCCCACTATTCCTGGGCTTCCTCCCCACAGCCCCCTGATGTTCCACAAGGCCGTAAGGGTAAGGGAAAGGGGAAGGGTAAAGTCATAGGGAAAAGAAGTGCGAGTCGGGAAGCCCTACGCACTCAATCTCCCCAACCTCCCCCACCATCATCTCCCCCCCACCCTGATGAAGGCGAGGATGGGGACGATCGGGACGAGGATTTTGTGTCTTGGAATTGGGAGGATGGGAGTGATTTTACTCCCCTCATTCACCCATTCACTGAACAGGAGCGTGCTGGATGCATTGGTCCCGGTATTCACCCTAATTCAACCAGACTGGATTTTTTCCACCTTTTCTTCAGTGAGGCTTTTGTGGAGGAAATAGTGAATCAAACAAACCGGTTTGCTAACAGCCAGCTGCGTGAAAGTGAACGACAGGGCACAAGGAGCAGGCATTCTATCCTCTATGATTACCCAGTATCCCTTGCAAAAATGTTTTTGTTTTTGGCCTTGATACGAAAGAACCGAATTCCTGCATACTGGACAAGGGACCCTATTATGCTTACACCAATATTTGGCAAAGTAATGAGCCGTAATCGGTTTCAGCAAATTCTAAGCTGCCTCCATTTCTATGATGCTGATGATCCTGCAAATGCTAATGACACAGATAAGATGAGGCGAATTAGGTTGGTTTTTGATCACCTAAGGCAGACATTCCGTTCCTCATTTTATCCCTATAGAGACCTCAACATAGACGAGAGTCTCGTGTTGTGGAGAGGCAATATTTCATTTCTTCAGTACATACCCAGCAAAAGGCACCGTTTTGGGTTCAAGATCTTTGTTATGTGTGACTGCAGGACTGGGTATGTGCAAGACATAGTCTTGTATACTGGTGCACAGACAGACATAATAGAAGATTGGAGTATTGGTCTGTCGGGAGCAGTGGTAAAGACAATGATAGAAGACTATCTTCATCGTGGTCACGTCCTTTACCTTGACAATTGGTACACTAGCCCTCTTCTCGCTCGATATCTACACAGGCATGACACGGGGATATGTGGGACCGTCAAGGTGAACCGGCGTCACATGGTCAAGGTGGGGCAGAAACTTGACAGGAATGAGGTTGTCTTCTTCCAGGCAAACAATATCCTTGCAACAGTGTGGAACCACAATAGAGAAGTCCGCCTCTTGTCCACGGTTCACCCCCCCTTCATGCACCGTACAGAGTCGGTAGATTATCGGAGCGCGAACAGGCGCCACGTATGGAAACCTGAGTGTATGCTTGATTATAATATCAACATGCGCCAGGTGGACCGGTCAGACTCCATGATATCCACTGTCGAGTGTGCCAGGACCACGACGAAGTGGTACAAAAAACTATTCTTTCACCTGCTTGACATTACTGCCCTGAATTGCCATCACCTTCACGCCATGACAACAGGCGTTCAGGAAACCTTTGAAGGGTTTGTGAGGGAGCTGACACGAGAGATTGTTGCAAGATATGCAGTTGAAAGGCCCCAACACCGCACCCGCACAGCCCCAGGTGCCCACCCTCCCCTGAGATTATCCGCCTGCCGTTTCCCCACTCCCATACCTTCCCAAGCAAATAGACCTAGGCCCCAATGCAGGTGTCACGTGTGTAGCAATTCCCGCGTGAGACACATCACTCAGAGAAAGGACACCAGCTATGAGTGCGTTCAGTGTGACGTGGGTCTGTGTATTCACCCATGTTTCAGTGAGTTTCACACGCTCCTGCACTTCTGATAAGGTGTGAATGCGATAGGACGCTGATACTTTGAGATAAATGCGACAAACAGACGCTCAGTGTAATTATAAGGCCCGTAGATCTGTAAATAGTAGTATGGAAGTGAAAATGGGTGTAATATAAGTGGAAAATTATTATGTAAGTGTATGAATATTATCTAAGTGGAAACATACCTTTCGAGAGTATTTTGGTGCTATATTCAGACGCTCAGTGGAATAAATAAGGCCCGTAAATATGTAAATAGGAGTCTACAAGTGAACACGGGTGTAATATAAGTGGAATATTAGTATGTAAGTGTATGAGTATTATGTTGGTCGAAACATTCATTGCGAGGGTATTTTCATACGATATTCTGACACTCACTAGAATAAATAATGTCAGTAAATATGTATAGTGCAGAATAGGGTGTAAATGGGTGTAATGTAAGTGGTAAAGTATATTGGGATTGAAGAAATAAAGTAAAAGTGGAAACACAAGTGTTAGAGAGTGTGCTTGCTACGAGATTATGCGCTAGCATATCGCTAAATGCCCTCGTAATGAATATAAATAATTGAAAACGTTTATAGTGGTGGAGGAAAGGTTCAATGTAAAGAAGAAAATATTATGAAAGTGATAAAACAATGTTGTATGTTGAAATACGAGTCGTAGCGAGTGCGCTGAGTATGCATATGTGCGCTATACTTATGCTACATGTCATCGTCTATCTATCTATCTATATACCTAGGCTGCTTCCCCCAAGGAAAGGGAGGTAGCCGAGACAGGACGACACACTCCCCATTTACTCATCCATTCAAACACATTCATTCGCATCTTAGCCCCAAAGGGGAGAACGGACAGATCCTCACCGCACCACACCGCACAAGGGTCAACTGTGCAATGCAATCAGTGACATCTGCAGCAGGGCCCGACAGCAGAGCTGGTTTACCCTTGCCACATCATAACAGCCTCATCCCCTTACCCGCACGTAGCCTGATATAGCTGATCAGACCAAATGCGGGACAATATCCCCTCAGGGCTGCGTCATCACTTATTCATTCACAATTTCTCTCCATTTACTTCTGTCACGCACAGCCACTCTTCCTTGCTCAACAGACATCCCTCTCGCATCCAGCGCTCTCTTCACGCTGTCCATCCATCCTATTCGTGGTCTTCCTCTCAGCCTTACACCTCTCACATCAGATCTAGTTATCTGTTTCACCAATCGCTCATTATCCATTCTCTCCATATCCCCAAACTATCGCAACACCCTCTGCTCAACTGTACCAGCCATCTCCCGAGCAACTCCAGTTCGCTTTCGCACTTCATCATTCCGCACCTGATCCATACTCGTCACTCCACACATACTCCTCAGACACCTCATCTCCATTACATTCAAACTTTTCCTCTCTGCTACACCCATATTCCATGTTTCAGCCCCATATAATGCAGTCGGTACCACAACACCCTCATACAGCCTTCTCTTTACATCCATTCTAAGTGAACGACATCTAAACACTTTTTTCATTCCTCCCAGCACCTTTCCTACTTCATTTATTCTAAGCTTCACTTCTGCATCTATTCTTCCATCCACAGCAACATGTGACCCCAGATATTTAAAACACTCTACCTCCTCAAGCAACTCGCCATTCAAAACTATATTCATCCCCCTACCATCTACCAACCTCGTACACATCATCACTTTACTCTTATTCTCATTTACTTTCAATTTCCTCCTTTCACACACCCTTCCAAACTCCTCTACCAACTGTCTCAATCTCTCCTCTGAATCAGCCACCAGTGCAGTATCATCTGCAAACAGCAGCTGCTTCAGATTCCACTCTCCACCATCAACATTCACCAGACTCAGACCTCCACCTAAAACTCTTGCATTCACCTCCCTTACAACACCATCCATGTAAATATTAAACAACCAAGGCGACATCACACATCCCTGTCGCAGCCCCACTCTCACAGGAAACCAATCACTCACAGCATTTCCCACTCTTACACACGCTCTACTATTTACATAAAAACTTTTCACCCATTTTAGTAACCTACCATCAAGTCCATACAATCTAAAAACAGTCCACAAAGTCTCCCTATCAATTCTATCATACGCTTTCTCTAAATCCATAAATGCCCAAAACACATCCTTGCCTTTCGTTAAATACTTTTCACACACTTGTCTCACCACAAACACCTGATCCACGCATCCCCTCCCTCTCCTAAAGCCACACTGCTCATCACCAATCACTCCCTCTGTACCCTCTCTAACTCTCGTAATTAACACTCTACCATACACCTTACCTACAACACTCAACAGACTTATACCCCTAAAGCTAGTACATTCATACTTATCACCCTTGCCTTTATGCAACGGGACCACACAAGCACTTGCTCAGTCAACTGGCACCATACCTTTCACAAAGCACACATTCAACAATCTTACTAACCAGTCAACAATGGTCACTCCACCATCTTTCAGGCATTCCACAGCACCCCCATCCATACCTGCAGTTTTCCCTGTTTTCATCCCGTTTACTGCCTTCTCCACTTCCTCCTTCGTGATCAAAGAATCATTCAACTCTCCCAATACATTTATTCCTTGCACCCTTCCATCCGCCACAATCTCAGCCACCCTTTCCTCCTCTACATTTAACAATCTTTCAAAATACTCTGCCCATCTCTTCCTTACTGCATCCATCTCAATTAACATCCTTCCATCCTCTGCTTTTACTCGTTCTTCCTTCGCAGACTCTCCCTTTCGCACCCTTTTCACCTCCTTCCACCCATTTTCTTATTCCGTTGAAAATTCTCAGTCAACCGCCTACTCACCTCTCAGCTGCTGCCACTTTAGCATCACGCACAGCCCTTCTCGCCCTATTCCTCTTTTCCTTATACCTCTCATATGACATCTCATCCTTCCTCTGCAGCCACACTTCATATGCACGTCTCTTCTCAGCCACAGCCATACTTACTTCCTCGCACCACCATTCACTTCCTTTTCTTACACCACCACCCACACGTCTCACATCACACACCTCTTCTGCATGCCCCACCACAGCACTCTCAAATAACTGCCATTCCTCCTCCACACTGCCATTTTTCCGATCTTTTACTGCGTTCCACTCATCATTCAATTTCTCCTGATACTCTATCTTTTTCTCTCTTTTATCCAACTCACTCACTTTCAAAACCTCCCTGCCACACCTAACCCTCCTAGCTCTCACCCATCTCTTACCTACTCTTAACTTTTCCTCCACCAGGTAGTGGTCAGACATACCTCTGCCCTCCCCTCTCAGAACTCTCACATCCAACAATCATCCTATTACATTCCTAGACACAACCTCATAGTCCATCAAAGCTCTGTTAACAACCCTTCTACCCTCCTGTCTCACCCATGTATACTTATAAATATCTTTCTTCTCAAACAGCGTATTTCCAATCACCATCTCTCGCTCAACACACATCGCTATCATTCGCTCCCTATTTTCATTTCTTTCAGGCACACCATGCATACCAACTACACCTTCAACTGCTACATTTCCCACTCTAGCATTCAGATCTCCCATCATTACCACATTCATATTCGCTCCAAAACTCTGCAGACACTCATCGACATCATTCCAGAAAGACTCCCTCTCTTCTGCATCCCTTTCACTACCAGGCCCATATGCACTCACAAACACCCACAACTCACGTTCAAATTTCGCTTTCACCCACATCAGTCTCGATGACACCTCCATCCATTCAATCACACACTGCTGTACTTCCGGACTCACTAACAAGGCCACACCTTCTCTTGCCCTTCCTCTATCAACACCTGACAATCTTCCATTCACACTTCTAAACATAGACTCCCCCTTCCCTTTCATCTTCGTTTCACTCAAAGCTAACACATCCAACTTTCTTCTCACAAACATTCTCCCAATCTCCTCCCTTTTAGCCTCAATCGTACTACATCCACGCACATTCATAAACCCAATCTTCACGGTACGGGGATAACTCCATCCCCCATCCCTTTCTCTGGCCTGTCTCTTTTTAGGAACTAAAAAACAGAGGCGGGGGTCCCTAGTCCCCTCACCCCGCCCCTTTTAGTCGCCTTTTACGACATGCAGGGAATACGGTGGCAGTATTCTTCCTAACACAACCTGGCCACAGAGTAGTAGTACCACCCCATAGTGCGGCCAGATTGTGTCCCCCCCGCCACATGTCATCGTAATGACTGAAAACAGCTGAAAACATTTACATACAGTACAAAATGGTAAAATGGAATTGAAACAGTAGTATACAAGTAGAAAAAATGATATGTTGACTGAAACAAGAAACTTAGCACATAGCGTTTTACCAATCGGACCAAACTCGCTATGCTTGCATGAAGGTACAATGCTTATTTTTCATATATATATGTCATTGAAATTCTTTATATTGTTATTCTTATTGTTTATTAGTTCAAATTCAATAAATGTAGAAGTGTTGTTTGTTGTTTTTCCCAAAATTACCTACCATAGAAAACGTGAGCGCCTCACACCTCTATGTTAGAATACATACCTGGCGCTGGGACCCTCACCTGTTCTGACCAGTTGCGGACCACGGTAAGCAGTTTCTTTGTGATTTTCCTTTGTTTCTTAGCATAAGCGGAAGTGTTAACCAAAAAATTTTTTTTCCAAAAGTGGTCGGGACTGGGGGGTGTCAAAGGTGCGACAGTGGTCGGGACGTAACGGGTTAAATAACTCATAAGGTACCTGTCAGTGGTGGCGTGAGGCTAGCGGCTTTTTCTTCATACATTTGGTTTTTCATGGCCACATTCTTGTAGCTCTAGAGCCCCTTGTTGTCGAGGCATGGGTGGTCCTTGAACCACTCTCCCAGCTCCCTCTCCACTTCCTCATCGAGGAGAAGAGATGCAGCTTTCTTCTTCCTCTTCCTGGTTGTGCCTGGGAGCTCGGTGCTGTCGTCCTCAACACTCTCCTGCTGGGTGAATGGTACGTGTTGATGACCTGACGCAATTTCTTCGTCCTCATCATCCAGGTGTGACTCAACACCTGCTGCTGGAGGAGGAATAGTTGGAGGGATCTCCAACACCTCATGATCATCGTCAAGGGATAGAGTAGCACTGATGGTGTGCTCCTTTTCTGATGAGCTTCTCTGCACCTTTGAAGGGTGAACCATACTGACGCTGTCGGTGACAGTGTAAGAAGGGAACAGTAGCCCTGCCAGAGACAACTGGGGGCGAGTCCACCTCCCCAGCCCTTTTTATATGCCACGTCATTCCCCCCGAAGTCGGTACGCAGGACCGTTGGTCGAGAGAGCAACGTTGCCAATTCGTAATGTCTTCGCCAATGGTTTTTTAACACGACGGACATCGTTCTTCCTTCGTTGTGTTTTTTGAACCACCAAGAACCACGCCGATACTTTTAAGTTGCTATTACGATACCACACCAGTGTCAGTAAGATATTCTTGATTGTTTCACGAATTCTGATACTTGTCAGCGTAGGCCACAAAAGTTTTTGGCAGCCAAAAACTTTCGGCATGCTTTGGGACATTCCTGCTACACACCAAGAACCCTGAGGATTATCTTATGAAGCGCTCTGAATCCAGTTGGAGTATATGCCGTTTCTACACGATTCCCGCCATTTTGCCTTGTCGTGAAGCATCGTGGCTCTGATTCCTGAATGTGTAAACCCTGCTTAAAGCCCTTGTCCCATATTCAAGTTCATCTTCAAGAACGGCCCTGATCACTACAATCTTACCCTCGAGGTATGATCTTGGTGAAATGCCACAATCCATACCACAAACGGTAGGCCTAAACTGCCATTTCACGACACAGTCACGTTAATGCTAAGACACACAAAGACATTGCTATGACATCACACAACACCCTACAGAAGCATCACGTTATCCTGATGACACACCACAGTCATCCCTCAGTTAAAAAATAACGGTCACTTTGACTCACGTCACGCCAAGACATCGCCGCGACACGCAACGAAGAGCTATGACAAGCTACAACACGCTGCAGAACTGCTAAGTTACCGCTAAGTCACTGCTGTGATTATCAGGACATATGACGATACACGACGATGGCCGGGATCTTCGGTGAGTGGCTATATATAGGAGGGTGGAGTATAGGCAGGTGTCAGTTGCCAAGTGCAAGTTATTGCTACAACACGTCAAGTCACACCTAACGACAAGCTAAGTCAATCTACGACAAGCTAAGAAATGCAGAGTCACAGCGTGACATTACCATCACGACATGTCACGTTCTCCTTGTCGGTGCCCATGCTGACAATTTTTAAACATACCAAAATTTGTTGTAGCGTGCCAAGAACCCCGAACAATGATCAAGTTCACGTCTGCGCTACGTCATCGCTAAATCACGCCACGTTACTCATGACAACATGCAGTGACATATGATGACATGAAGATCGTGGCATGTCGTGGAAAAAGTTCCTGACAATGGGACATGGGCTTAAAGAAGGCCATGGCTAAGACAGGACTTTCCCACAGAGCTCTCAAGGAGTGTCTGTTGTGTAGTTGGCGCAGGTGGTTGTGTGCAATGCAGTCTTCCACTATGTGCTATGCTACATCCTGGATAGGCATCAGCAACGGAGTCATCCAGCCTCTTCTGTTAACTCAAGAGGGGTGGATGATGCCCACATCTCAGCCTGGCCAGGTGGACCCTGTCCTCACGAGGGAGATAGGATTCAGAAGGGTGGATATTAGGAGGCCGTGCATGCAGCTCTGTGTTGTCTTTGAGTGACTGAATGGAGTGTCTAGTGATTTTACGTTTCTGGAAGCTGGTCTGAGGTGGGCGAGATGACAGTATTTGTGTATGATATCGTGTGCTGGGTGTTGTTTTGATGTTCCTTGGTGCATGTGGATGTGCTGCCAAGTAGTGTAGTGGATAGTGTGGGTTTGTGGAGGCTGCGACATGAATTTGGGTTCCTCTCATGTCTAGATGAACCTTGACTTTGAGGACTTTGGTTTCGTGGTGTAGGTGGTCTTTGGATGTAGTAGCTGTGCAGCCTGTGATTATTTTTAGGGCCTTCTTCTGTATGGTCTGTAGAGTGTTGTAGTGTGTTTTAGCGAGGTTAGAAGCCCAAGCAGGGCTTGAATAATTCGTCACTTAACGTATATATTGTTTGTATACTGTGGTGGTAGCTTCTATGTTGTGTCCAAATGTTGTATGGACAAGTGACCTCAGGGCATTGAGTCTTGGTGTTAATTTATCTTTAATGTTTTTGATGTGTTGTTTAAATGACATTGATGTATTGTATGTTACACCAATGATTTGTGTGTGTGTGTGTGTGTGTGTGTGTGTGTGTGTGATAGGGGAGTGTTGTTTATGGTGAGGTGTGGAATGTGACTGTGTTCTGCTGTCCAGTTTGGGAGATGGGTCATTGGCTGGGGCTATTTTGAGCCTGTTTGTGGTGAACCAATCGTGTAGTGTGTTGAGGTAAGGATGGAGGATGTGTGCAGCTGTGTTTGCGTTTTGGTGTGTGTATCTGTGGTGTGTGGGATGTGGGTATGTCATGCATGTATAGGTTAAAGAGAGTAAGGGACAAAACAGATCCTTGGGGGACGCCATTTGTGAAGTTTCTGATGTTTGAAGATCGAACGGCTAATGTTACATGTGCACAACTGCCTGATAAATAGTTTGCCAGCCATCCTTTGATGTTATTGTGCATGTTTGTGTTGAATATTTGCTTGTGAGGTTGTGGCGAGGGATGGCATCAAATGCTTTGCTAATGTTTGGTGTGACTAGATGTGTTCTGTGTGATGGCCTAGCTGAATTCATGCCATCAAAAACTCTCTGTGTAACGTCTGTAAGAAGAGTGTTGTGGAATGTAATGGCCTAAAACCATGTTGTGATGGGGCTAGGGATGTGTGAGGTGTAACTAGTTATAATATCAGTTGTTCAGTGACTTCGGAGGGGGTGCAGAGGGATGTGATGGGGCGGTGTGAGGAAGGTGACATGGGATCTTCGTTGGGTTTGGGGATAGTGATGAGAGTGCCATGCTTCCAGATGTTGGATATTATGTTTTGTGAGTAGCTGTAGTTTGGTATGTTGGTGAGTGCTCGTATGCCTTGTGGTCCAAGGTGTTTAAGGTGAATGTTCCTTACGTTGTCTGGTCCACAGGCAGATGAGTGTTTAAGGTTGCTAATGACGTGCTTCTTCTGATTGTAAAAGAAAGGTGCGAAGTCTGGGTCTCTGGGGAACTGTCTCTTGCGTCGGATGACACGTCGGTCGTCGCGATGGGGGTTTAGATGGTTGATGTTTGAAAAGTGACTGATGATATTGTTTGCTTGTTGTTTGTTTGAAGGTATGGTGTCTGTTGTTGTGATGGCAGTGTGTGATTGTGTAGCGTTGCAGTTGGAGAATGTGATGCTGTTTAGTGTTCTGTAGAGTTTGCTGGTGTTTGTTAAGTAATCAAGTGTTTGGAGATTGATGTTTGAAAAGTGACTGATGATATTGTTTGCTTGTTGTTTGTTTGAAGGTATGGTGTCTGTTGTTGTGATGGCAGTGTGTGATCGTGTAGCGTTGCAGTTGGAGAATGTGATGCTGTTTAGTGTTCTGTAGAGTTTGCTGGTGTTTGTTAAGTAATCAAGTGTTTGGAGATAATTATTCCTGTTTAGTGTTTGATATTCTTATACTTTATTGTTTATCTGAGTGTTGAATTCTTGTATCTGTTGTATGGTGTCTTGTGTATGGAGTGTTGGGGCGTGTCGTAGTGTGTTCAGTTGACTGATGAGGCCTTGAATTTCTGGTGTGAAGTTGGGGTTGCATCTCTTTCTGTTGCCTCTAGCGATGTGTCTTTTGTCTGCATTTAATTGCATTGAAAGTGTGCACAGCTGTGCTGATGTTTGTTATGGGTGTGCTGCTTAATGTTTCAAAGTGTGTTCTGTTTCAGCTGTGAAGACCTCCTATTTGGCTCTCTTATAATTAGTGTATGTGTGTCTGTGGCCAGCTGGGGTGATTCAGGTTTTGGTGATGATGATGATCGGGAGGTAGTCAGAGCCAAGGGTTTTGACCACTCTTCAGGATGTTGTGGGGACGAGGTTTGGGGAGCAGAAGGTGATGTCTGGGGATGATGGTAGGAAGAGGGCTTGGGGTGGGATATGGATATGTTGATGGAGATTATTGCGTGCAAAAAGATTATCTGTTTGGGATTGTAGTACTAGCCCTCTGTCTGTGAAAGGGTTGTTGACATGCCAGGCCGACGCCTTGGCGTTGAAATCACCACCCAGGATAATGTTGGGTATGTTAGTTATGTATTATATAGGATGTATTTGTGGAGAGTAATTGTGTGGTACTGTGGGGGACGACTGGAGGCGGAATATATGTACTGATGACTGTTATATGTGATTCGTTACCAGTGCGTATTATAATGGATTCTATTTCTGTTGTGGTGTCATGTAGAGGGAGAAGTGACTTTGTGTATGCATTAGTATCTGAAAAGTTGATGGGTTTGTTTACAAGGGTGATGAGTCCACCGCCACCGACGTTGGCCGCGGTCTTGTCTAATGGTGGTGAAATTATGAAATGTAGTTGTGTGTGTGTGTGTGTGTGTGTGTGTGTGTGTGTGTGTGTGTGTGTGTTTGTGTGTACTGCGTAGTTTTGTTTCTTGTAAGATGGCAGTGTGTATGTTTTGTTGTTTGATGAATTGTGTGAGTTCTTGTTTTTCGGTGTTTTTGCCATCAATGTTTATTTGAAGAATGTTTATATTGTATGTACGATGTGTGTTGGGTGCTTCAGCACAGGGGAGGGAGGTGTTCGTGGAGGGGAAGGGGTAGAAGAAGGTTGTGATGAAGGTATGAGTTGAGGTGAGTTAGACTGGGGTGGAATGGGAGGGGTTGGGGGATTGGATGGTGTGGGAAGGATCAGTGAGTTAGGCTGAAGAGGTGTGGAGGAAGTAGGATTGGGGTTGGTGGGGGAAAGGAGCATAAGGAGCAGGTCCAGGTGTTTATGTAATATTTTCTGGATACAAGTGTTGTGCAGCGTAATGGGTCCAGTCGTTGCAGGAATTGCACTGAACTGAACCCTTTGTCTGTCGCCCCGGAGTTAGTGGGAGTGCTCGACCAAGGCTGCCTGTCCTCATTCTTGGAGAAGAGTGTTCGGGAGGGGCTGAGAGATGTTCAGGGAGGATGGAGAGGCTCTCCTGGGGGGCTGACATACTTTGATGGTTTGGTGAGGCTTTGTTGGGGTTTTAAAAGTACCAGAGGAATATTTCAGAAAGGTACATTAGAAAGAGGGATGAGGAGGTGTTACAGAGAGAGAGAGAGAGAGAGAGAGAGAGAGAGAGAGAGAGAGAATTTTCTACCAGCGGGTATTTGGACATGAACTAAGATGCCTGATTGAACACCTTTACCACGAGGAGTGCAGGGAGTCTCTCAGGCTGAATAAAATCGTCTGGAGTTACGAATAATACCAATAATATATGAGAAGAAAAGAAGTGTTCGTGCTAATTGGATGAATGTGATTTTCCTACCCCTGCAGTACGAAAGTTCTCCAAGGTGAATAAAATGGACTGGTGGCAGCAAGAATACAAAAAAAAAAAAAGTGATTGTTCTAAAGGTATTAACGGAAACCTTCCAGTCTCTTCACTGCGAGTATTATCTAGTTAAAATACGGTTATCTGATGGAAGTGCGAGGAAAATTCGTGATCGTGGTGAAGAGCTGAATGTAGATAGTTCCTTGGTCCTTTACAAGAAGGCGTCTCCAGTAAATCGAATAAATCAGTATGTTGGGAGAATAAATAAAGTTTCGTCACTCACCTCTATGGGTTAGAATTACTCGTTCAATCCAGTGACCTATACTTTAATCTCTCTACCTCTAGACGATTTTACTGAATCTGGAATGATGGGTCAGCGAAAAGAGGCTAATGAAGGCATTATCTTCTTACCATTTCGATAAGTCTCTCCTCGGCTGAATAAAATCACGATGACTGTGAGTCCAGAGTTGGTTGGGACAGTTTCCATAGTGAAACACCAGATGCGGAACAGGGGCCCGGTTTATTCGACGTTCACCAGACTTAGCCTCTTCCAGAATAGCATACACAGGATACAGTCAGCGCAGTAAATGGTGAATAAACTGGGCCTCTGTCCTGCACTTGGTGTTTCTTTATGAATAAACTCATTTGAAGGTCGCAGGAATAAAATGAAAAATGTCATCGGGCTGGAATGATAATATGTCCTCTTGTGGCTCCACAGTTGATGTTGTCCGTGTGTTTCTTTTATACAGCTGGGTTTACATTAGCATCGCGTTTCCATCGAATATAAATGCGATCTGGACTGAAGGACTATTGTAAAAAATTCTGTTTGTATTGTTACGGAACAGAGAAAGATAATGTACACTTTAAGTGAGAATACTAAGAGTCACTACTGTCCCGTAAAGTTCCAGGTTCAAAACAAAAGAGTTAGGTAAAATTACAAGTTAAAGTTTATTGCTCAAACTAACAACAAAACATTCAGAACTCATAAGGATAATGTAATGGCAAATAAACAGGTTAAATATATGGTTAACTGCAATAGCCTCTATTAACACGAAATTAGCAAGAATAAATTTATCTAAGTCAGCCCTGATAAAATGAGATACCAGATAATACTCAGTGAATGCCAGATAAATTATTACAGATCCAAACTAGTATAAAAAATGACTGACATACAACCCAACATTAATCACAAAGACCTCACTAGGCCCAGGAACTAACCCTATGCTACACAGCACAAGATAAAATACAACAGTTATACTCAAATTACACACAGCTGCTAGATGTTTGGAGATTTCTTGAGCACTCACAATAATAATAACTGTACAGGGGAGGACAGAGATGTGAACAAAATGAGGAGCAGATCTAAGTGGCAATGATGCAGAGACTGAGCTCATTATATAGGGGCCGGAAGAGCTTGATACAACTTGTAAGAAGGACGCGCAAATGAAGCGATGGGGACAAACAGTTGACAATCCCGCACTGAATAACAGAAAGGACGACTTACTCTACTATAACGGTAGAAGGGGGGGACTGAGGCAGAACACGCTCGTGATCAAACATGCAGCATACTGTGTGTTAAAATTACACAAAGGATGATGAAATCATAGGCTATGTAACACCTCCCCACAAAGAAAAAGAAATTTACAAAGGAAATTTCTTATTACTCTAAAACAATCTGTCTAAAGTCTAGATAAGCAATCTGCAATAACATTTTCTTTCCCCTTGACATGTTGTATGTATAATGAATACTCCTGAAGAAGTAGACTCCATCTTGTCAATCTCTGATTTTTATCTTTAAACTTACTAAGGAATTTCAGTGGGTTGTGATCGGTATAAATGACTATGGGGTCAAAACCAGAACACAAATAAAATGAAAACTGCTGTAAACCCAAAATCAAGGCCAAAAGCTCTTTCTCAATAGTGGAGTAGTTCTTTTGAGGTGGAGTGAACTTCTTACTGTAATAAGATACAGGATGTTCAATACCCTGATCATCCTCTTGCAGCAAAACAGCCCCAGCTCCTGTATCACTTGCATCAACAGCCATCTTAAAAGGCTTAGCAAAATTTGGAGTAGCGTGCACTGGCTGACTTAATAGAATAGCTTTAAGTTTGTTGAAAGAGGATTCACAGTTATCGGTCCAGACAAATTTAACTCCCTTTTTCAGTAGGTCTGTAAGTGGTGATACAAGAATAGAAAAGTTAAGAACAAATCTCCTGTAATAACCTACCATTCCCAAAAATCTTTGTAGCTCTTTCCTACTTTTAGATCTGGGAAGATCACTTATAACCTGAACCTTAGCTCCTGGTGGTGCAACATGTCCATCACCAATTACATACCCAAGGTACTGAACTTTAGCTTGACCAAACTCACACTTTGATAAATTAGCTACAAGATTAGCATGAACTAAACGGTCAAGAAATTTACTGACATGGCATAGGTGATCTTTCCAGTTGTCACTGAAGATTAATACATCATCAATATAAACAACATACTCTGCCAAACCCTCTGTTACAACATTCATGAGCTTCTGAAATGTGGCTGGTGCATTCTTCATACCATACGGCATTATAGAACATGCAAAAGCCTTTCCTAGTGTTACAAAACATGAGATCTCCCTAGCACGTTCAGTCATAGGTACTTGCCAGTATCCCTTTAACAAATCAAACTTACTTATGTACCTAGCCTTTCCGATCTTGTCTATGCAATCTTCCACACGAGGGAGAGGGTAAGTGTCTGTTTTGGTTATCTGATTAACAAGTCTGTAGTCAATGCAAAGCCGCTGTGACCCACCTGGCTTAGGGACTAGAGTGACAGGAGAACTCCACTCGAACTGACAGGGCTCAATCATCTTGTGGTCCAACAGGTAGCCAAGCTCCTTCTGGATGAGAGGAACTTTCACTGGGTTCACACGGTAAGGAGGCAGTTTAATTGGCTTTGCGTCTCCAACATCGACATCATGCATCAACACAGTGGTTCTTCCTGGAGTGGCACGGAACACTTGCGGGTACTCCTGCAGTAATGCCGAAAACTCCTGCCTTTCCTTGGGAGGTAGATGAGAAAGCTTAGTCTGGAGATCATTCATGATATCAGGATTCTTCCCCAAACTATCACTCAGGCTCATACTGCATGGGAGAGCTTCACTTGCAGACTCGGGTGGAACAGCTACAGTGCAGACTGGATTATTTTCGTCCCGCCTGTGATATAACTTTAGCATGTTGATGTGACATAGTTGCTTGCTCTTTCTACGATCTGGTGTGGCGATGACAGTTGACATCACTGAGTTTCTTCTCCACGAAATGAGGGCCACTAAACTTGGCTTGAAGAGGTTGCCCATGAACTGGTAGCAGAATCAAAACCTGATCTCCTGGCTGAAAGTGGCGTAACCTGGACTTCTTATCATACCAAGTCTTCATCTTCTCCTGAGCAGCTCCTAATTTCTCTCTCGCCAGCTGTAAAGCAGAGGACAGCCATTCTTTGAACTTCATCACATACTCCAGCAGGTTGACGTCATCTTCCTCCGACAGCCAGCATTCCTTGAATAACTTAAGGGGTCCTCTTACTTCATGGCCAAACAGTAGTTCAAAAGGTGAGAAGCCCAGTGACTCATTTGGAGATTCTCTTGCGCCAAACACAACGAATGGAAGACCTTTATCCCAGTCTTTCTGATGTTCCAAACAGTATTTCTTGAGCATCGATTTGAGTGTTTGATGATATCTCTCCAACGCTCCTTGGGTCTGGGGATGGTAAGCTGAAGACGTGATCTGGGTGATGCCCAACTCTTTCAGAGACTGCTTGAAAACGTTTGACATGAAATTACTTCCCCGGTCTGACTGTACCTCCTTGGGCAGACCAAACTTTGTGAAGAACCCTAGCATTTCCTTAACCACGTTCTTTGCTGAGATATTTCTAAGTGGAATGGCTTCAGGATAACGAGTAGCCATATCAATCAGGGTCAACACATAAGAAAATCCTGAAGAAGTCTTAGGAAGAGGGCCCACAATATCCACCAACACACGGGTGAAAGGCGCCTCAAAAGGAGGAATGGGAACTAGAGGTGCAACCTTTTCGGTCTGATTACACTTCCCCACAACTTGACAGGTGTGACAAGACTTACAATACCAGGAAACATCCCTGAAAATACCTGGCCAGTAGAAGTGTTTCAAAATGCGTGCCACAGTCTTCTTCACTCCAAGGTGTCCTGCCAAACTGGAATCATGAGCCAATCTAATGATATCCTGCCTACAAACACGAGGGATGACAACTTGATGTACAACCTCCCATTCACAGTCGGCTGATGCTGTTGGGGGTTTCCACTTCCTCATAAGTACTCCTGACTTTACATAATAACAAGTAGAAGCACCGGCTGATTCTTCTTCACTGTAAGCAGAGTTAGCTAGACCTTTCAACTCAGGGTCAGCAACCTGCAACTCAACCAACTCTTGACGAGACAAATTATCAACACTACGGGGTACTGCCTCATCTGGTGAGTGGTCCAAATTAGCAAGAAAAGTGTCAGCTAGGATAACATCATCATCATCATTATCCTCTAAATCACCAGTAACTTTAGACTTAGCCCTAGTGACAGCACATGCAGGGAACACATCAGGGACATCACAATCCTGGGCCGCAGCCACTGGCTCACTAGACAACTGAGGAGCTGGACACACTTGACTTCCACCAATATCATTTCCAAGTAAGAAACTTACACCTGACATTGGGAGTGTCTCAACCAACCCAACCATAACAGAACCATTAACAAAACCAGACTCTAAATTCACTCTGCACAGAGGGACAGAGAAGTAATTATTCCCTACACCTTGTAAGATTACAGTTTCATCAGAGGAATTAACATTAGAGCCTAGAACACTGGTCAGCATAAGGGATTGGCAAGCACCTGTATCACGATATATTTTAACTGATTTCCTGTCATTACTGTCCAGAGGACTGACAAAACCATCAGACAGGAAATTAGCACATGAACTCTTGAGAGTGTCACCCACGTTACTACTCAAAAGAGGAGCTCCATCATGAGAATTTAAGTTACCCCTCAAAGCAGGTTCAGTTAACTCAGTTAAAGAATTCTGGGAACTCTCAAGAGTGGACACTAGACCAATTGACTGAATATTTAAAGACTCCTTTTTGTTCACATCACGCTGTCTCCTGAAACATCTCTCCGTAGTATGACCAAGCTTACTACAATAAGTACATTTACTTTTCTGAAATCTAGAGGTGAAGCTGGTATTTACTTCCTGAGAAACATCATCTTTATTCTCTTTCCTGTTACCTGTACTCTGAGTAGAGGCAACGTACTTACTCTCAGCTTTCCCTTTTTCTCTAGAATATCTCTTGTGAGTGAGAACATACTCATCAGCTAAAACTGCAGCATCAGACAAATTATCTATTCTTCTCTCATCAAGATATAGGCTTACATCTTTATAAATACACCTCTTGAAGTCCTCCAGCAAAATCATCCGCTTAAATTTACCAAAATCAGAATCCACATTCTTAGAATTTAACGACTGCTCTAACAGATCTTCTTTGATTTTTGCATACTCAACATGGGATTGCTTATCTTGCTTGTAAGTTGTCCTAAATTTTACTCTATAAGCTTCAGGAACAAGCTCATAGGCCTTAAGAATCAAGCTCTTAACTACATCATAATTATCAGACTGATCCTGAGGCAAAGATGCATAAGTTACTTGAGCTTTACCGGTGAGAACAGTTTGAAGGAGTACTGGCCAATACTTTTTTGGCCAATTAAAACCTGTAGCTACCCTCTCAAACAACTGAAAATACTTTGTTAAATCAGATTCATTAAAAGGAGGGACAAGTTTAACATTTTTAGCCACATCAAAATCATCAGAGCTAGATGATCCAGTTCCACCTTGTTTCATGCGATACTCATGGTCTGCCTGAATCCTAGCAAGTTCAATTTGTGCCTGAAACTCAGCCTCCTTAGCACGAGCCTGAAACTCAGCCTCCTTAGCATTTGCCTGAAACTCAGCCTCTTGAATACGAGCTTTTGCCTGAAATTCAGCCTCCTTAGCACGGGCCTCCTGCTAGCTGTAACTTAGCTAATTCAATCTGCGTTTGCTCATTTCGAGGAGTTACATTAAACAAGCTTTCATTAATCATGTCAACAATTTGATCTTTAGAATGATGAGAGCGAACAGCAATTCCCAATTGTTGAGCAACAAGCTTAAGTTCATTCTTTGTTCTGTTTTCTATATCACACACTGTTTGCACATTTGACAAAAAATCTTTGGCTTCATCAAGTTTAGTAATAGTAGACATAATTAATAAGTAACAGTCACAAAATATCAAGCAATATCCTTATGATAATATCCTGAATATCCTGATAAGAGGTCGCCAAATTTATGTTACGGAACAGAGAAAGATAATGTACACTTTAAGTGAGAATACTAAGAGTCACTACTGTCCCGTAAAGTTCCAGGTTCAAAACAAAAGAGTTAGGTAAAATTACAAGTTAAAGTTTATTGCTCAAACTAACAACAAAACATTCAGAACTCATAAGGATAATGTAATGGCAAATAAACAGGTTAAATATATGGTTAACTGCAATAGCCTCTATTAACACGAAATTAGCAAGAATAAATTTATCTAAGTCAGCCCTGATAAAATGAGATACCAGATAATACTCAGTGAATGCCAGATAAATTATTACAGATCCAAACTAGTATAAAAAATGACTGACATACAACCCAACATTAATCACAAAGACCTCACTAGGCCCAGGAACTAACCCTATGCTACACAGCACAAGATAAAATACAACAATTATACTCTAATTACACACAGCTGCTAGATGTTTGGAGATTTCTTGAGCACTCACAATAATAATAACTGTACAGGGGAGGACAGAGATGTGAACAAAATGAGGAGCAGATCTATGTGGCAATGATGCAGAGACTGAGCTCATTATATAGGGGCCGGCAGAGCTTGATACAACTTGTAAGAAGGACGCGGAAATGAAGCGATGGGGACAAACAGTTGACAATCCCGCACTGAATAACAGAAAGGACGACTTACTCTACTATAACGGTAGAAGGGGGGGACTGAGGCAGAACACGCTCGTGATCAAACATGCAGCATACTGTGCGTTAAAATTACACAAAGGATGATGAAATCATAGGCTATGTAACAGTATGCTCTCATTTTATTTTCTACTGATGGGAATCAAGAGTTTAAATTTATAAGTATTGTATCTTTTAGTTTCTTTCTCATCAAAGAATCACAACACAGTTTTTGGAATAATCGCTATTGCCTAACGAATCTCTTGGATTTCTTGTATAATATATTCAATATACACGATTTGACCGGGTTCGATGACACTGTCCTGATTTTCAAAATAAATAAATAAATAAACACATTTCCCTATAGAAGACTACTTCAGAAATGGAAGATGCATGGATTCACAGACAGTGTGCTCGAGTGGATCGGTAATTGGCTTTCAGGATATAAACGGTGAATCGTAACAAATGGTTAAGAATCACTCTGGAAGGATGTTACAAGTGATGTGCCACGGGGCTCAATATCGGGTCCTATTTTGTTTTTAATATATATAAATGATATAAATGAGGGTTTATTTTGTAAAATATTCAGATTTGCTGATGGTACTAAATTTTGAAACTGAGCAGACACATCTTGTCAGAGGCAAACCCTGAATCTCTTTACCCAAAGTAAACGCAGGTTACAAGATTTAATTCAGTATTCAAAATATTCAAAGGACATGATAACATGGCTATCAATAAATATTTCACAGTTGATTGCTTGTATTTTACTAGAGGCAATGGGCATTAAATTTATTGCAAACGATTCTAGTCACAAGAAGCTAAGTAGAGTTGCAGATATATGGAACAAATTGTCCTCCAGTGTAGTAAACTGTGATACCGTAGTAACCGCTAATAATCGCTTGGAAAAGTACCTCCAGTTACGTATGTTCACTCCTGAATAATACATTTTTGTAGTGTATATAACTTTTGCTTTCAGAACCTTGAAGATACAACCACAGAACAATATCGATACATAGTGTTGACTTAATATTACTTTCCCTTTCAGGCAGATAGTGTAGAGTAATATTTCGTTACCCTTCCTTCCTACGATATTTCCATTATATTTTTTCTATGCTGCATGGTGAGCCATCTCACTATTTCCTATCGGGTCGGCTGGAGAGTTTGGTGGAACGGAGAGTCTTCCTGCTTTTCTATCATTGTCTTTACCCGATGGAATAGCTTTATTAGTTATAATCTTCCCTATCCAAAGAGCCACGAAAAGACCAACAGGTCTGTTGTTGTTTACTTTCCTTTGCACTCATTTGTACTCCATTTTTCGTTTTCTTCTTTATTTTATTTTATTTATTTTTGCAATGAATGGTAGTCTAGTTCTGATCAAGATTATCAAATGGCATTTGCCTTTTTCCAGCAAAGATACTCTTTTTCTCTTTTGTAAATGCAAGAAAGTTGTGACGTGTACAGAAAAAATGTAATTCTATAGTTTTTTCACCGTAACCTAGCACAGAGTTTTGTCCTCTCACAGCTCATTTCATGTAACTCAGCAACAGAACAAGACTTTGCTATTTCTCCATAATCCTTTCTATAGTACTTCTTGGTGATTAACATCATATCCTAGTGTCAATATATTGTTACAGTTCATCACTGAAAACGACGAGATTGCAATTTGAGACCAGGTTAAAGTAAAAAGAGTATGTTCATGTTTCATTTATGGTTGCGATCTATTTGTTCCTGCTCAATACTAATGAGGTTTTGACGTAATCACTGACTTTCTTGTGCTTCCTCACAAAGGACTGGTGTGTTTGTAATTTTTAAAACCCTTTCAGTACATGGCAGTGATGTTTTATCACTATCGATGTTTTATTCTGTGCACTAAATGCTAATGTGGTTTTGACAGTACGTATGAGGCGAGGGGACACTACTAATTAAGGAGAGAAATACCTGAAGGTCATATTGACGAGACCATCCCTCACGGGATTCAGCGTCAGACAATCATGTAGACAGGCACTGATACAAAATGAAATAGCCTGGTAGATAGAGATGTAGATGATACAGTGAAATCGATGAATTGATAGACCGAGATATAGATAGACATAAGCCTACAGGTAGACATATTACGGACAGGCAGATAAAAGAATTCTGAGCAGTGATGTGCAAAATAAATAGCCAGCTAGGAGGTGCTACAAACCTTCTTACGGCAACACGAATAAGGTTCCTAGAGAGTATGATAAAAACACCCAAACAGTTTGTGTAGCATACGACACGCAAACATGTTTTGAGTCACAGGACAAATGGCCAACAGGATCTTGATATTTATTAATTCACTGTTTGAGACTCTGAAAACCTTGTGTGCTGAAGTGATCCCTAATATTTTTACTACGATGACGTCTTTAATGACAGACAATTTCACTCGGTTTCGAGGAGACCTCCCGTAGCGATGGGGTTAGAACCATGCTCTATTAAATAATTTTTAAAATTAATTCTCACTGCCTACCTACCTACCAGTCGTCTTTCGCCGTTACCATCCTCTCTTTCTCTCTCATTACCTTCCTACTTCTCTCCTTCCCTCAGTATCTTATTTCCTTACTTATTCCCTCAATATCTACCAACTAACATTGTTTCCTCCTCCCTTCCAGTCATGCTTCAAGAACAGACTCCTCACAGTGAAGGAGTTAAAAGTTATCAACATTTATGCATCCTGTGTGAAAAAAACTCTTAAAAATTTTGCTGCAAAAATGTGAGTGCTACAAGCTTACTTTGCCAGGGCTTCCCTAAGAAAATTACATTCTCCTACTGGTGGCAAATAAATGAAGGAAAATAAAAATCTAAATTAAAAAAGGTCATGTTACTGAACGGATTAAAGGAGACTTATAAAGTGTTTCAATATTTGAGCAATCTCTTCCAAACTGAATTATTGTGTGGCGGTAGCAAGAAAAAAAGTAAAAACGTCATTACATCGAATATAAAAGACGTGATCGTACTTAAAGGGTGAAATGATATACCGGTAAAACTGAGCACACAGGTTGTAAACGCATTTACACGCTGGATTTGTTTTTTTTTTAACCTGTACTTCAAATTCTTATCTCAGAGGTGACTAATTATTATTATTTTCAGTACGATTACATATTTTTCAGTTTATTCATGCTACCCCTGACCACTTTAATCAGCCTGACAAGCACCTCTCGTAGAAGGGGTTAATAGGTTCAGAACGGAATTATAGTAAATCCTGTAAGGAGACTCTTAATAGCTGATGAAGTTGAAAGGTTCTCTTGCTTTTGAATCCGGTCGCAAACATGGAGAGGTATCATATATCATCACTGTCTGCAATACGGCCAAAATGACATCACCTAGAGGTTGCAATAATACAGAATGCAGTAGGACTTGAGGGATGTAATTGCTTCTCTACGCTTATAAAACTGGTAAATGAATTTCTTAAAAGATAGTGTCGCCTCAAAGGATAGTTAAAACCTAAGTATACACACACACACACACACACACACACACACACATATATATATATATATATATATATATATATATATATATATATATATATATATATATATATACACACACACTAACGCCAGGCGATTTTACCCAGTCTGGAAGAAACTCAAGTATTTGATGTGGTTAAAGGGTTCTTTAGGTCTATGAATCCGGTATGCGAAATTTGTCAGATGCAGTGTCACAGCTGACTGTTAAGAACCTTAATTACATTTATATTTTCCCCTTTTTTCCCTGCTGCTAAACAATTCAGTTCAGCTTACAAAAAATCGCTTTTGCAGAGGATGTTAATAAGTCTTTACGACTGTGACTCTGGTAAGTGAAATTGGTAAGAGGCAGTGTGGCTGGGTATCATTGTCAAAAAAGCTCAAGCCGGCGGAGGCTCTCCCGTCTCAATACTCGGGTGAACATCGCATTAACGAATTATTTCGGGATCACGAGGGTCATGAGAGGGAGGAGAATACACAAAGAGACAATGGCAGACACAACTGCATACACACACACACACACACACACACACACACACACACACACACACACACACACACACAAACACACACACACTTTATATAAAGGTACACGTGTACACATAACGTACATCCACACACAAAAGTAGTGCTTGTAATCTCCCAAACTTGTGTCATAAACACGTACACAGATATCTACATAAACACACACACACACACACACACACACACACACACACACACACACACACACACGTAATCAAACTTACATTCATATGCACACATCATTCATATATACAAATATACATATGCTGGTGCACAACAAATCCTTCTGCTTACACTGTTAATCTTTTCTCTCCGTCGGGCTTCTCCGATCACAACCTTATCACTTTAACCTGTCCTATCGCTCCGGTATGGCCTGTGGACCCTCCAAAGAAACGACGTCTGTGGCATTTTGGAGCCACGGACTGGGAGGCCCTCAGGCAGAACTTCTTTGATTTTCCATGGAATGATTATTGCTTCCATGGCCGGGAGCCATCTGGGTGTGCCTTGCGCATTACGTAGGTTATTCTCTCGGGCATGGAAGCATACATTCCTTTCTCATATCCTCTGACTAATGCAAGAAAGCCTAGGTTTAATCACGCTTGTTCTAATGCTGTCCGCAACAAGGAGAGGGCCTATAAAAGGTACCAGAGCCAACCTACCCCTGAATCACATCTTTTATACGTTTCTGCCCGGAATCGTGCTAAGTCTGTTCTTCGTTCTGCTAAAAATATTTTCATCCGTACTAAATGCTCTCAACTCTCCAACTCGAATTCTTCTCGCTCCTTCTGGCACCTTGCCAAAAACCTTTCTAACAACTTTACCTCATCATCCTTCCCTCCTCTTTTCTACTCTGATGGCTCTGTAGCTATTTCTTCTACTGATAAAGCAGATCTCTTCGCGCAGACTTTCTCCTCCAATTCCACCTTAGACGATTCCGGTGCTGTTCCTCCATCACTTCCCCCCTCTGACTTCCTCATGGCTGACATTAAAATTTCTTCAGCTGATGTATTTTCTGCCATCACTGGCCTCAATACTAACAAGGTATATGGGCCTGATGGAGTCCCTCCTGTTGTTCTCAAGAACAGTGCTTCTGTGCTTACACCCTGCCTACGCAAACTCTTTTGCCTTTGTCTATCAACTCATACCTTTCCTTCTTGCTGGAAGTTTGCACTCATTCAGCCAGTCGCAAAGAAGGGTGACCATTCCCAACTCTCTAACTATCGTCTAATTGCTTTAACATCCTGTATCTCAAAAGTTTTCCAGTCAATTCTTAAGAGAAACATTTTAAAGCACCTTTCCTATCACAACTTTCTTTCTGATCGTCAGTATGGGTTCCGTCAGGGACGCTCCACTAGCGATCTTCTCACCTACCTTTCAGACTCCTGGTCATCCTCCTTTCGGGACTTTGGCGAAAGCTTTGCCATTGCACTTGACATCTCAAAAGCTTTCGGTCGAGTCTGGCATAAATCTTTAATTTCCAAACTGCCCTCTTGCGGTTTCTATCGTTCTATCTGTGCCTTCATCTCTAGCTTCCTTTCTGGTCGTTCTATAGCCGCTGTCGTAAACGGCCATTGTTCTTCTCCTAGATCTATCAACAGTGGTGTTCCTCAGGGCTCTGTCCTATCACCAACTCTCTTCCCTTTATTCATCAATGTCCTTCTTCGCTGTGCATCTAACCCTATCCACTCATATGCTGATGACTCCACCCTTCACCTATCCATTCGGTTCCCGCAACGTCCATCTCAGCAGTTACTTCAACAAACAAGGGACGAGGCTATGGCACACCTAATGTCTGACTTGGTTCGTATTCCTGACTGGGGTAAAAATAATCTGGTTGTTTTTAATGCTTCAAAGAAATCACTTTTTACACCTATCAACCCGACAAAAAATTCCGCAGGTATACCCACTAATGTTTAATAATATTCAGCTTAATCCTGCATCATCCTTGAACATGCCTTGGGTTTCATTTACTCGGGACTTATCTTGGAAAGATCATATTACATCTCTTGTAAAATCTGCTTCCAAGAGATTAGGTGTGCTAAGGCGACTCCATTCCTTCTTTACCCCTGCACAATTGTTGACTCTATACAGGGGTTTTATCCGCCCCTGTGTGGAGTACAACTCTCATGTGTGGGGAGGCTCCCCACATACAGCTCTTCTTAATAGGGTGGAGTCAAAGGCTTTTCGTCTCATTAACTCTCCTCCTCTTACTGACTCCCATCAACCTCTGTCTCTTCGTCGCACTGTTGCATCTTTATCTCTTTTCTATCGCTAATTCAATGGTCACTGCTCCTCTGAACTGTCTGCATGCATTCCTCCTCCTCTACGGCGAGCGTGTAGCACCCGTCTATCAACAAACTCTCACCCCTTTTCTGTCCAACTCTCTAATGCAAGAGTTAACCGTTACTCCCAGTCCTTCATTTCGCAACAGGTCAAATCTGGAACTGTCTCCCTCTGTCTGTCTTTCCTGCTTCCTATGATCTCCAGTCTTTCAAACGCAGTGTGTCCAGGCATCTCGAAATGATCGGATCTTGAATTTGGCTCTCTCTTGTATTTTGTTTTTCTCTTGGAAGGAACAATAATTGCGGGCTCGTGGCCTTTGGTTCCTTCTTCTTCGCATTAAAAAAAAAAAAAAGCCACTACGCACACGTGAGAAAAAAAAAAAAAAAACAGACTTTTGAATCCCCTCCCTCCTACACACAGTACACTGGACTACGACTTAAAAAGTGTCACGCTGGAGCCGTCTCAGCCGTGCTACTATAGTAGGTTAGTTTTCATCTCTAGGAACTGGGCCACTCTCACAATTTA
The DNA here is from genome assembly GCF_032717465.1 of Coenobita brevimanus. Lineage (NCBI taxonomy): Eukaryota > Metazoa > Arthropoda > Malacostraca > Decapoda > Coenobitidae > Coenobita > Coenobita brevimanus. The sequence goes on from NC_136977.1 coordinate 27,097,877, forward strand.
ATTTATGTGAAATTTGATGAGTCTTATGTATGAGGTAGGAATGAGTGTCTTTGGTTCCTAGTCAAACTAATCGTCCAATCTGACTACTTTTGGCCATTAACTGGGCTGAAAGACGTTAGGGATGTTTGTCAGACGAGATAAAATAGACCATTGTGTGGAGGAGGTGGACTTTCCATTGCCCTGGTGGATAACACAATTTTCGAAGTTTGGTAGGGTTAACATTATGTCGTGTGTCGCCTTATGCCTACGCCTTATTCCAGCCCCAGCAAGCCTTGGTGAGATGTTGACACTTTAGAATCAGCCTTAGGTTTGGCCGATAGATTAGGTTGCTGAATGCTAAAAATTTTAAAATATGTAACTATCTACAAACGACGGAAGCCATGAAAAAAATTTATGGAGAAAACTAAACAAGTCATTAATCAAGATGACATTACTTGGATAAGACTGTATATTTTACTTAAATGACTAGAGGCAGACAGACCCAGAGCTGGTTAGATGCATATATGAAAGGCATATTTATTTTCAGCCACTGGCTGGAATTATTAAATTGATAAGCTTGAGACTATTATTATTATTATTATTATTATTATTATTATTATATATATTATTTATATTATTATTAAACTCTCCTTCTCAGGCCACTCAGACATCTTCCCACCTCCCTTAACCTTAGCCCGTCTCCTATCCTCCATACCCCTCCCCTGTCATCTTCGTTCCAAGCACTTCAACTGGCAACCAAAGACTCCAGGGAACAAAACACGCCCCTCTCCCTCCGAAACCGATCTGCCCTTTAATGCTGTGTGCACCCGACCCTAACCTCTTAATATCATGTAATCAAAACTTTTAGCCAAAACAATGACTGCATGTAGAAGCAAAATTGAGGTTTTGTGTACAGGCAGTCCAATCCACGCTGGCTGGTACGGTATCTTGGTTGGGGTTAGGCTGGCCTTTGAGGCAGGCATTGTCAAGAACAGGAATCCTACCGTTATTCCACAACATCTTCAGACTTGGAGTATGTCCATCTTTTTCCTCCCTGGCGCTTCATACCAGAGAGTATATTTTGTGAGCAGGGAAACGCATCGAACCTCTCACAGCTTAGCAAGAGTAGCCAGCAGAAGAAAATGAGCAGAAGACGTGAAATACTAGGGGACCTTTTGTCCCCAACTGTATTTACTCATCGAAGCTAAGGTCGTTGGCGCCACGAAGTATCCTTTGGTTCATCAGTCAGGAAAATTTCACTTCTTCAGGCCGATGATATCTCTTAAACTTCAGTCTGGCCAACATCACTCTACATTATTCAAGAGATTGCTGTCGGTTTAAGAAGTTTGAACTAATCTCGGTTATTCCGTGCAGCCCGAGGACATCAGCTTAGGTAGACCTCTCTCTCTCTCTCTCTCTCTCTGACTGACTGACTGACCGCTAGGACTTCTCTCGATGGAACAAAACCGTTTAATTTTAGCCTTCATACGATTGATGTGGGCCATAGAAGAAGATAAATGGTTACTGAAGATGATTTTTTAAGTTTCCAACTGATAGGATTTCTGTCAGTTGATCAAAGTCTTCTGCTGTCAGCTTAAATGAAACAGCCACACTAACCGCAGCGAAAGAGATATTTTAATTTGGTAACGTCATTTCTTGTTTGTATTTCCTGTCTGTAGATGGTCAATCCACGTCAGGAGAAACTCTTCGAAGTACGTCCTTCATTAATACCATTACTAGTAAGGTGCTCTCCTGTATTCAGTGGAATCATCTAGTTACAGGAAAATATAAACTATACATTAAATCCCTTGGCTGCAGGGGACACCATTCTTACCATGGTGACTTTATTATATTCTTGGAGAACTAAAAAAATACTGTATATTAAGTTTGTTAAAGAATATTATATTCTCCTCTCTTCTTTCCTCTTCATCTACCGGTATCTGCTCTGCTCTTCTCTCTTTATTTAACACATTTAAGTTATATGCCTCTTTCCCTCAGTCTCTCTTGCTTTCCTCTTCTCTCGTTCCCTTCCTTCTCTTCTCTTTTCTTTTCCACTTTTCTATTTAGCCATAATCAACTATATTCCTCCTGCACCGCCACAGTAAATTTCGTTAATTCGATGGCCGTTTATTATTCCTCACTTCTCTAATTTTCATCTGTTTCATTTTCATCTTGTCGTGCCTCTTCTACCGACTCATTTCATCTTCTGTTCACCTTACTTCACTTGTCTCCTTCCCTTTCCCATTTTCCTCTCTTCTCCTCTTGTCTTTTCCTCTCCTTTCCTCTCCTCTTCTCTCCTCTCCTCTCATCTCATCTCTTCTCCTCTCCTCTCCTCTCTTCTCTTTTCCTATCGTATCCACTCCTCTCTCATCTTCTTTACTGTCTTTTCCACTCCTTTCCTCTCGTCTCCTCTCCCCTCCTCTCCTCCACTCACCTATCCATTCTCATTCTCATCACTCCTACCCAACCCTTACCTCTCATTCACAGTCTTCCTTTCCGGAGTCTTTTCCTTCTTATTTTCTTTCATTACTTCTCCCTTCTTCATTCTTGTCTTTTAAATTATGTTGTTCTTCATACGTATCTTTATTCATTGCACTTTTTCTCTTATTATTCCTTCCTCATAATTTTTTCACATGGAGTCATTTCCTCTCCAATTTCCCTGTCATTTGAATCTCTCTCTCTCTCTCTCTCTCTCTCTCTCTCTCTCTCTCTCTCTCTCTCTCTCTCACACACACACACACACACAGTGACCCTTGTCAGGTTATCGCGACAGAGATTCCTAAAATGTTCAGGTGGTGAGGTCGTGTCCTGGTGGTGAAGAAGGAGAGAGGGGAAGGGGAGAGGCGAGGAAGTAAGAGACCGGGGAGGAAGGGGCACTGGAAGATGGGGAAGGGAAGGGGGAGATGTCTGAGGAAGGAAGGGGGAGAGGGGGAGAGAGATAAAAGGAGTAGACGGGTGGTTGAGGGAGGATAGAGAAGGGAAGGAAAGATGTGAAGGAAGGGTGAAAAGGAAGAGAAGGTAGGAAGAGGGAGAGATGAGAGGGGAGGAGGAAGAGGGGTATGAGGTGGTGAGGCAAAGGAAGGAAGAAAGGAAAAGTGAGAGAATGTTGGGAGGAGGAGGAGAAGGAGGAGGAGGAGGAGGTGGTGGTGGTGGTGGTGGTGGCGGTGGTGATGATGGAAGAGAGAGAGAGAGAGAGAGAGAGAGAGAGAGAGAGAGAGAGAGAGAGAGAGAGAAGAGGACTGAGATGAGGGAAAGGGAGATGTTGAGAGAAAGGAGAGAAATGGAGAGGGTGAGGGGGGTGGAGGTGAGACAGAACCTAAATAAAGAAGCTGGCGATGTGAGAGAAGTGGAGGGGGCAATTTTAATCTTTGCAATCTATTTTATTCCACATAAAATGGATCTCTATTAGTGATGGTCCTGATGAAGGCAATACCTAACTCCCCCAATTCCAATGTTGTTTTGTCTTAGTCGAATACAATCGCTGAATGTGTCAAGGTTCAAATAATTATGTCCTCTGGGTGAACGAGATAATCCATTCTGTGTAAGGGAGTTTCCTGAGCTGAATCAGTCCCCCGGCGTAAGCACGATTAAAAAATATATATATATACAGTACTGCAGAGGATTGTTTGAGGCTGTTTCTAAGCCAGTAATTACCAGGGATCTTTCTTGATATTAATATACTCATTTGACGGTAGTATCAAGATGATAATACTTTCAACTCTGGGATGTCTTTTATGATTTTAATTTTCGTTGTTACCAAATGATTTTATTCCTGTTAGTAAAGATATATATCTGTGCAAGGGTTAGGCGAGACCATTAGTGTCCTTCTGAATACGAGAGTGTCTTTCTATACAAAGTAAATTAGTCCAGTATTAACCAAAAGAGAGAGAGAGAGAAAAAAAAAAAACAGTGTAAGTACTGCTGCAGGGGAAAGATTGTGCACCTAACTGCAACTTGTACATGCCCACTGATTTTGAAAATAATTAGGGCTCGCGTCTTTTTAGTTTAAGTCTTAGAATGCTGATTGAGAATTTTGCATTTGCTTTTGGCAGGTACCAAACGATGTTATTCAGTTCACGTAAAAAGCCCGCAGGCAAAGGGTTCAAAGCAGCGTTAGACAGTAGGGACCCTCCCCCCCCCACACATAAAAATGTTGGACACTGAAAGAAAAGGGAATAATAATAATATCAGACCTTGTAAGCTACGAAACCAAAAGAAACGTACATGAAGGCCGCGAGAGAGAAGATGAAGCGAACAGGGACCAAATAAGAAACAAACGAAAAAACAAAAACTAAATAAGGAGATAAAATAGGAACAAATGAATCAGTATTTAAGGATAGTATTAATGAGTCCCATTTAGTTACGTCACCCAGTTATAAACGTATATGATATACCATGAGAAGGAGGAGAAGGCGAGAAGGACCCAAACCGGTGAAATTATGTGTAAAGGAGCCTGATGGGAAGACACTCAAATGGTTACTTAGCTGACTCCTCCTGCCTGCCTGCCTCCTGAGACCTTACGACCTTTCAAAGGTTAGTGGCTGCAGCTGAAATTAAGTAACCAGGCTCCACCCTCTTCCCCTGCCCCACCCTATCCCTTCTCTGCGTCACAGTGTCCTGCCCAGTCCTCTCACTTCCCTCTCCCTAATCCTCTCTCGTCTTTCCCCTCCCTCATATTGCCCCCTGCCTCAACATCACACTACCTGACCCTCTCTCAGTCTCCCTTACCATTCCTTCTGCATCCCCTCTCACCCTGCCGCTCCAAAACCTTTCCTTGCAATCGTACCTCCCCCCCCTCACCTTTGTCAGTACACCTCTCCCTCATCCTGTCTCATCCCTTCTTCATCGTTCGAACTTTCCTTTCCCCCTACCTCACCTTGTTCTTCCCTCACCCTCAGGTGTCCTCCCAACCCTGCGCCACTCCCATTCCTCCTTCACCTGCCCCACTAACTCTGTCCTTTCCGATACTCTCCAACCTTCACCCCCCCCCCTTATCCTGTCCTTCAACTCGATCTCCATCCTTTCCAGCATCCTACACTTACAGCTTCACCACCCTGCCCCTCAGCCCCTCAGCCTGCTCCTCTCTCATGCTTCCCCTCACCCAAATCCGTTCCTCTTTTTGCCTACCAATAACAGTGTCGTTTCCCCCTTTTTCCTATAAGCGTCTGTCCGCCTCCCACCCTATCCCATACCCTTCCTTTGCACCCATGTCCCTCACATTTCCCATTACTCAGGCTGTTCTTTAACATACCCTTTCCTCACTCTGCCCCTCACTCCTACCGCATATCTTAACTCACATATCTCCCACGTTTCTTTTCCTTCTGCTGGGTATCACCCTTCTCCTCAACTCCCCCCCCCCCAATTCCGCACCCCATTCTGCCCATCACCCCAGCCTTTCCCTTGCCTCTCTTCTCTCTTGCCTCATCCCTCACTATCCCAGTTCCCTACCCTTCTCTTCCCCCATCCTTCTCCTCCCTAACCTTTCCTGGTATTATTTTACTTTAATCCCACCCGGTCGCTGGAAAATGTGACTTATCTCTATATGTCGGGTGTATTGAGTACATCATTTTCTTCTCAGTAAACATCCGTCGCAAATAAATACTTTCCGAGATATATGTTATTTTTCTTGATTATTTGAGATGAATGTCGCGCCATATTTGCTGGTGCGGGCACGTTCACTCGGTCTAAGTCGGCTGGACTCGAGTGTACTCGGCTGGTAATTTCGTATATGTGAGCTTTAAAAACAGCCAATCAGGCGTCGCAAAGGAAGAGGGACTTTTGAAACCAGCCAATCACAACAGTCGTAAGTAAAACCAGCCAATCAGCTTGAAGTATTTGTGGGTGACGCAAGTACGCCCGAGATTTGAAAGTCAGTCACAGTCATGGCCTCCGGTGCAGGAGAACGTGTTGTCGATTTCAAAGTTTGTATCGGGAATAAGACGGACTACTGGCAGATCATCAAGGACTATCACAGTAATAACGAAACATCTATTGAACTACTAAGAAAACACGGGGTTTTGCAAAGTGCAGTGCAGTGTAAAGAGAGTGATTTGCTCTGCAAATATCGGGAAGACAGACATCAGTGGTACTGTGGCCGGTGGAAAAAAAAATAAGAAGAGTAAGGGGAAGGTGCAGTGCAAATTCACCATTTCTGATCTCTAGGTAAGCATTCCCCTAGGATAGGTTAGGTTAGGTTAGGTTAATGTAATGGGGGGTCTGGGGGGCGAAGCCCCCCAGTTAGGAAACGGCCAAGGCTGGGGGGTCTGGGGGGCAAAGCCCCCCAATTAGGAAACACGAACTCAAGGAGCTGAAAATTATATTTTTCCGATGGATTTTAGTGTTTTTCGTTTGATTTGGATACCAGTTCCAGTCGGAAATCACTCGATTTTCCGTGTTTCTCCCACCCAAAACCACGCTTTCCCACAGGTCCCCCATTATTCTTTCTCAGGAGTTTCAGAATGCAATGTTTTAGTGTTATTCATGTGATTCTGGTGGTCATTTTCAGTGAAAATTACTCGTTTTCGTCGTATTCCCCCAATAACCTTGGTACAGTGGGGGGGGGGGTTACGGAAAACGAGTGATTTGCGACAGAAATGACTATCAGATTCACATGAGAAACACCATAAAACATTGCATTCTGAAACTCTTGAGAAAATATGGCAGGGTGGGACTAAAGTAAAAATTTCCCCCTTTCCTCTCATTATTCCCTCCCTCCCCCAGCACTTCCTCTCCCTCACCATTTCGCCTAACCTAACCCACTCCTCAGCCTACTCCCCCACCCTTCTCTCTGCCTCCCCCTTCTAATACTACCTCTCACCCATAGAGGTAGAAGTAGGTAGAGGCGGCATATGGGATTAACCAAGGGTAGGTCAGAGTGAGGCCGACAGACCTGACTCGACCAACATGGCGGCAACCTCTTTGACAGCTGTCTGACTTGGTTCCGCTGACCAGGCGGGAGTGTTTTCTTAGTTGCAAACAGAAAAAAATATGTTTTATCTTTATTTATTTATTTATCTATTTTTGCATACTAACCTACAAACTATAATTCACTGTAAAGATACTCACCAGTGAAATGTAATGGATGGGTCAGATTTCTTATCTCCTCTTTCATTACACCCAAATGCGGCACAGGTGGTGGGCATTTTTGGAGACTTAGGTTATTTGATGGTGAGTTACAACTTAGGACAGAACGTCTCACACCCACAGCTGAACTACAACTAAAACCAGTGGTAGAATGAAGTCTACTTTGTTTTTGGCATTCTCCCTGAGAAATACCAGGTGGACACACAGCTGGAGGTATTAAAGGCTTAATAATCTCATGGCCACACCCACGGAGGTAGGATTAGGACTCTTACGTCTATGGGCACAGCCATAGAGGTAGGAGTGCACAGCACTCTTCTTCAAGTCAGGTAGGTGTTGCCGTGACCTCTTGACTTGACCAATATGGCCGTTTGACAGTTCTTTGGCTTCACCGGAGCCTTCTCACGCCGACTCTACCCTATTCCTACCTCTATGCTCTCACCCTTTCGTTTCCTTGGTGCGCCCGCATTTAAAGTATTGTTTTCAGTATTGATTGCCGCTTTACAAGAAAGACATAGAGAAACTAGAGAGAATACAGCGAAAAGTAACCAGATGATACATGGACTAAGAAACAAACCTTACAAGGAAGGTTTGAAAAAATTTAAGCTTTTTGATTTACCAAAGTGCAGACTGCGAGGAGATCCATCTCAAGTATTCAAAGTTTTTAAAGGATATGGCAATATGGTAGTCGATAATCACTTCGCAATAGACCGTTACGAAAAGTAATGATTTTTTTTTTTTTTAAGTTTTACGCCATGTCCCCTTTATTCGATAAGGACTAAGGCGTTGCACCTGGATGGAGGACTTTGGTTTGGAGCATGTAGCACTTTATAACTGAATGCCCTTCCTGATGTCTACCAATGACCTTTGGGTGGACTAGACCCTCCGACCCTTCAGCCAGGGCGGTGCACTCTAACTCACTGAGCTACAGCTGCTCCTAATGATATAAAATCATTAGCAAACATTTCTAGTCAAACGAAGCAAAACATCTGTTCTTTGGCAGAGTTACAAATATATGGAACAAGTTGCCAAGGAATGTGGTAGACAGCAGTACAATAATAGTATTTAAAGAAGTATCTTGCTTTGATTCCAGAACTAAACACATTCAAAGCTGAATAATACATGAGACTGACAATCCGTTTTCCTCTTTCATATACTGTAATGGTGAATACAGGAAGAGCACAATGGCTCGAGTTAACGTTTCCCTTACAAATTTAAATACTGTAGAATAATTTCACCTTTCGATCTTTCTAGTCTGATAAAATCTGCATGTCTTTTTTAAAGCTGCATGCTGGTCCTCATTTTTTCCAGCCAGTTTCGGCTGTGGGATTTGATGGGCGGTGGGGGGGGGGAGCCTTTTGCTCTCCTTTAGTTTAATTCTACTCATAGAATTAGATAAAGTCACAATATTCTCTTTAACAAAGAGCCTCGAGAGACCATTAGGTCTGCTGATATTTGCTTTCTTTTGTATTTTGTACTACTTCGCTCCGAATACTTTCCCCACCCTCACTCCATTCTTCCCTCCTCACCCTCCACCCACCACACAGACTGCGAGGGGTGGATCAGAGAAGGAAAAGGGGGAGGTATGTGTAAATAAACCTAAACACCATTTCTCCGATCTAGGACGAGATACAGAGTAAAGGTTAATCTTACCTTAATTTCCGATTTTTGCTTATGGACGTTCATTTTGTCAGGACGTAACTTATGGGCGAGAGTTTCTGGGGGATTGTCGAGTAAATAGGCTCGAGAGAATGATTATATGTTGCCTTTGTTTGTTAAGATTTATTTTGTAAATGCAGCCTTTGTACTAATAGGTTAGTCGTATTAAGCTGAGTATTGTTTTGACTTTATCATTTTAGGTAATCCTTACTGTAATTTTATTAAGTTAGTAAATTAGTTGACATTTTATTTGTTATGAGTTATTTAGTAAACTGTTTATACTTACTGAACTATGAAGTATTGTTCTTTTTATTTATTAAGTTAATAAACCCTGACTTCATGTTTAATGTTGGTAACATGTTTTCTTTACATCTGTTGAGTATTTTTTTTTTTTTTTTTTTTTTGGGGGGGAGGGGTGATTTTTTAAGTTATTGAATGTTCACTTCATGAGTACTGAGCTCGTAACAGTGATAACAGATTTAACAATGTCATCTTTAAATTTACTGAATTATTAATCATTGTCTGTACAAATACTGGATTATTTAATGCTGTTTTTTAAATAGGTAAATCATAAAATATCTAAATTTATTAAACAAACTAATGCTGACAAGCTTACTGAAATATGAACCCTTTCACTGGGGTGACTTTTTTGTTGTTTATTTTATTTAACCTATGGGAAGCCTTTCGTGGTGAAAAGTTAGTGGAGTGTCTGTCTAGCCCATCCAGTTCATAAAGTTTCCCCTCAGCAGAATACAATCGTCCGGGAATAGCAAGGTTAAAACAGAAAGGCCGTCATCATAAAGGAGAAATTGATATTACTTCTTAGGTGGAGCCAGGATTCTGAAAAGTTTAATGATATTTGACTGAATTACTGGTCTTTTCCACTGGGCATGCTAACAGATGGTTCTCCCACTTTTGGCTGTTTCTTCCTTTGGTTCTGTCCAACCTCACTACATTTTTAGGTGGAATTTAGGTTTGGGATGATGATGATCGTGCTAATTTACCTTTGATGAAGTACTTGTTGAATTATCATAATTACCTCCACATTCGTTTAAAACAACTCTAGACTGATAAAGTGGGATGCTATCAAACCTCACCTTCATACGAAATCACGAGCTCGTCTGCTCCCCATCATTTAAATTAAGAACGTACAAACACAGAAAATTAGGTAGATATAAAAATTTTCACAATACGAATTACGGCAAAAGTAACATATTCTGCTTAATGACTCGTCATCTAAAACACAGGCATCCTACCGAAAGGTTTCGTATACACAGGTGAAGAACATTCATTAACCCATACACTGCGGTGGTCTCCATCAAGATGAATGAAACCTCCTGACAGTTTAAGACGAATAAAATTGCCTGACAGTAGCCAAAAAAAAAAAAAAGTTATCGTACTGAAGAGACAAATCTGACACCTAAACAACTCAACAATACGTCTGATTTACACACTCGAAGGTAAATAATTAATAAAAATGAATAGTTCATCTGTAATTTAACAGGCATCCATGTAGATATTTACAGGTATGCATATTAACTTGTTTGTGCATGGGTGAACAGTGTGTGGGAGTTGTTTATATCAGTGTGATCAATTATCTGCCCCCAGTCACATTTAATGGTCTCTCTTCTTTGACCCCTAAAATACTTGAAGTTCCAGCACATTTAGCTTCATTTATATTGAACCCTTCAGCCCAAGTGCGTGTTTTGTATTCATTCCGGTTTTCGTAGGACACTTCAAGACCCAGTGAGGGCAATTCAGGCCCTTTATTCAACAACTGTGGTGGAAGAAAAGCGCGGCACGTAGACTGAGAAACGATGGTGATACAGCAGCTTCGCTAAACTCGGCAGTCAATCCATAAAGAGAAGTCGAGTCATCACTTCGACTGCCAACTTGCCTATCCACTACGTTTAATAAAAGAAGGGGAAAAGAGATAACAAAATAAAAAAGAAAGATTATCATACAAGAAACCGCGGTGTACAAAAAGCCCAGGGACAAATAACAAAAATCAGGTCGACATTTTACTATGAACGGAACCTTACTGAAATAATGATCAAAAGAAAAAGAAAAGAAAAAATGAAACACGAGCAAGAAAGGCCATCAACACCCAGAGACAAATCACGTCCCGGCAATTACTCACAGAAGAGAGATCGACTTATTACTGTGATTGACATTTTGCTTTCTAATAAATTTAATGCCCCTCAGCAGTCTAGTTTATCGGCCATGAACCAGTTAACGAGTGTGGGATTATCTCATTGTGTGTGTGTGTGTGTGTGTGTGTGTGTGTGTGTGTGTGTGTGTGTGTGTGTGTGTGTGTGTGTGTGTGTATGTGTGTGTGTGTGTGTGTGTGTGTGTATATGTGTGTGTGTGTGTGTGTGTGTGTGTGTGTGTGTGTGTGTGTGTGTGTGTGTGTGTGTGTGTGTGTGTGTGTGATGGGGAGGGGGGGCAGAAGGAACCGGCACTCCCCATCAGGGCTTTCGTGAGGGCAACATTAATGTGAATAGCATGATCCCTCGTAAAGATTTCGAATGTTTCAACCTGTTGCAGAAGAGAAAGGGAGAGAGAACGAGAAAGTAAGGTGAAGGAGAAAAATGCAGTCGCGGATTCCTTTCAAAAAATTCTAATACAAATAATAATAATAATAATAATAATAATGAGGGTGGTGTAGGGAAACACGAGTCTGAGGTAAAGTTTAATTCCTGACTGGTTTTACCCAAAGGATTCTACATTTCTCTAAAGAAGCCTCTGGGTGAACCGATCAGAAATAAAACTGTCCTAATTTTTCAACAACAGCAATAAATAATAATAATAGTAATAATAATAATAATAATAATAATCTACCTATCTATCTATAGCCCGACGCCCCTAACCCCGCAAAGGGTGGCCGCAGACAAAACGCCTCCGAGTCGCTCTGTCATAATAATAATAATAATAATGATAATGATGATGATGATAATAATAATAATAATAATAATAATAATAATAATAATAATAATAATAAAACAGAAAGAGATAAAGGAGAATATGCCGTTATCTGTGAGTGGAAAAACCAGTACAGCATTTCTGCCTCAAAAAATAATAATGGTCATAATAATATTAATACTAATAAAAGGAGTACCGTAATCAATGGTACTCATAACAGTCACTAAAGGTATAAAGGTACACTAACTCCTTGATTACGACAAGGGTGCCCAAAGCATAGTAAGGTCATCTGGTGGTGACAAGAGTTAAAAAAAAAAAAAAGTGATTATGGTTCTATGAGATGTGAGGTATTTCCACGTGTCTCAGTAGAGGAAAAAAGGCCGTCGCTATTGGTGACAGGAAAATTCAGGGACGTGTTCTACCTCTCAGTAAGTAAATACAATAGTAATAATAATAATAATAATAATAATAATAATAATAATAATAATGATAATAATAATATTAATAATGATGTGAAGAAATGCCGTCATCTCGAGACGGGAATATACAGTGACCTCTTCAACAACAAAGGTCTCCCCTAAACTGAGTAAATTTGTCTAATAGCAGTGAAAATTTATTAAAACTGGGCCATCAAGGTAGTGCAAAAGTTCCTGAGTTTCTCCTAAGCTGAATAAAATGGTATGGCGTTAGCAAAAATAAAAATTAAAATGTCATCGAGCTGAGAGACTTATATAGACGTGAGCTATCTTAACGATTTTATTATTTCTCTCTCCAGATGACTACAAAAGCTTCAGGAGGGACGTGCGAACCTCAGTGGGGAAGAATTCACCATTTACATTTTTAAGGAAATTTTAGAAGGGTTTTGAAAATTTCTGTTCTTGCCACCACCTAACAGTTTTATTCAGTTTGAGAAGGGTTTACCATAATGAATTAATTTGAATTTTAAGTCATTAGCGTCAATCTCCAGTAACCCTTCCAAGGTAGTGGTGTCATTTTCATTATAGTTTTTCTACCTGCGGACAATTTCATTATGGTTCGTGTGTTTCCATCCCTCTCAGAGATAAAGTGCAGAAAAGAAAATGAACGAGGACGCAGAAAATAAATGCTATCATTATTGGTGTTGGTGGTAAGAAAGTCCACTGGCCACTTCCATGAAACAGGTCGTTAACATGTTAATTAAATAATCTGTCGGAAGCAAAAATTAAATAAATGGACATCATCTCTTGGAAAGGGTTTTACTCTCTAGGAAGCAAGGGGATTCTAGCTGAACAAAATCGTCTGTGAGTGTCCGAATCAAACTGCCTAAGTGGATGTATACCTGTAAGACTGTTAAAAACGCCCCGTTTACACCTTCAGTAAGAAAGACTCTTCCTAAACTGAAAAGTAATCGACTGTCGGTATCCAGAAACAAATGTAGAAGTTCTTTACTCAATTAAATAGAAAGTAAATATAATCGAACACGATAATTAAAGAACGGAAATATCCTCCACGCTGTTGATAATGGCAGTAAGAAAATCCATTACAGGCGAACGTGGCCGGACCCCAGACTTTGACTATTATGTCGGAAGGCATATAAAAATTCAGAATTCATCAATATATAGTTGTCAGAATAAGACACACCTCATTTCCCCCGCCCCCCACTATCGGCGTGACCACCATTGTGCTCGCCAGCTGCCCGCCTTCCTAATCATTACTTTCTCCTTGGTATTAAAGTTGTCGTGGGGGCTGAGTTTAAGGTATTCCAAGTTTCTATTACAGCTACTACTTGTGCAGCTGCTGGGTGGAACTGATGGTGTAACGACAGTGTATCTTAATGAAAGGGAGGGGGAAGGAAGGTTGCACATTTCCTCCTCCCTCCCTTCAGTCCCTTCCAATACTTTTTTCACCCGTTACGTACCAGTGTACGTTCCCTCACAGAATGCATTTTCACTCATCACTCAGTATTTTATACACCCTTCCCACATCCTCCCTCAGACATCACCACGTCCTCCTGGCTGCTTCTAATCCCTCCCATAGTCTGTGCTCTCTCCTATCACATGAGGCCCTCGGAGTTCAAATAGCTATTCAGCTATGAATGAGTGTTGCGAAAATTGATGTTAAAGTTTGTGCTCATTATCTTCTCTCTCTCCCTCCCTCCCTCTCTCTCTCTCTCTCTCTCTCTCTCTCTCTCTCTCTCTCTCTCACCCAAAGTTTCTGTTCAGATAGCGTGGAACTAATGTTAAAGACAGTGTTAGCCGGGAGAAGTATAAGACGACTAAGAGGAATTGGCACAATTTCAAACCTCTCCCTCTTCCTCCTCAACCCTCCTCCCCTCCCTCCTCTCCCCAACTCTCCCTTCCCTCCTTCCCTCCCCCCCTCCCTTTTTACCTCCCCTCTCACTCTTCCTCCATTCTTTTCCCCTGGAACCCCACCTACATAATTATACTCTTTCACTTCTCACACATTGCTCTTCTACACCTTTTCTCCGTACAAGATTTACTGAATACTCTCTCTCTCTCTCTCTCTCTCTCTCTCTCTCTCTCATCCTACCTACCTACATACCTAGAATTTCAGACAGCGTTTGATGAGGTCCCTTGTCTAAGATGCATAAAAACCCAGGGCCCTCTAATAAGTTTTGCTAACGAATCGAAAACAATGTGTAGTGATACATGGTGAATCTCTAGAGTAGTTAGAAACAACTAGCGAGGCTCCTCAGGTGTCAGTTTTTGGATCAGGTCTTTTCACTATTTATATTATTGCTCTAGAAAGTGGACTCTTTTCTAAGAAAGCGAGATCTATAGGTGACACAAAGACTGGAGAGCAGCCACGAAAGCAAAGTGTAAATCTATACAAAACGACATGGATTAGTTAATAAAGTGGAGTAAAAATTGGCAAAACAAATTATATAAGGGAGAAGTGGAGGAGCGATTGGGTAATTATGATTTGGAGCAGATGGGGGAGGTGGAAAGTGTGTGCAAGATAATCGCAGAAGAAATCAGTGCAGCATGTGGGGTGATGTGTGGGACGAAGAGAAGACGAAAGAATATGCAAGGAACAGCATGGTGGAATAAAGAGGTGAGGCAAACTGTCACGCAAAAGGAGAATGGATAAGTGAGTGAATGGGAAGCAGAGGCATGGAGGAAGTTGAAAGACGGAAGAGAGAGTTGTATATAGAAAGGAAGAGAGAGGTGAAAAGATTTGTAAGAGAGTATGATGAGAATGGATGAGGAATTTGGAAGGAATCTGAGTGTAAAGTGGAGGGAATGTAAGGAAATGTTCTGGAATGAGGCAAAGAGAGTTAGACAGGTGATAAAGAAACTGGTAAGGGAGTGAAAGATAAAAATGGTAGACTGACAGAGGTGAATGGAGAAAAGGTGAGCATATGGTGAGAACACTTTAAAGAACAGTTAATCATAGACAATGCAATTATACGTGGCTGGGGAATGGCTGGGAGAAAGAGGGAGGTGAGAAGGGAGGAAGAGATCAATAGGATGAAAGTAGTGGAGGCAGTGAAGAAAGTCAAAATGGGGAAAGCCCCAGGAATTAGTGGAGTGTGTGGTCAAATGCCGAAGCATGGGGGAGAGATAGTAGTAGACTGGATATAGAAGATATGCAGATTTGCCTGGAAAGGAGGTAGAGTCGCAGAAGATTGGAAGTCAGGTATAATAATTCCCCTGTACAAAGGAAGAGAGGGAAAATAAATGTGTGGCAATCATCGGGGCATTTGTCTTCTTAGTGTAATAGACGAAGTAGATGGTAGAAAACGTATTGACGATTTAGGGAAACAACAGAGGAATTAGTTGGAGAAAAACAGGGAGGTTTTAGGAAGGGAAGACTTTGTGTAGACCATATATATGTTCCATCTTAGGTCTTTAGTGGAAAAGTTTCTAGAGAAGAGAAAGAAGTTGTATGCGGCCTTCTAGGATTTGGAGAAAGCATATGACTGAGTGGATCGACAAGGAATGAGGAAAATACTTAGAATATGGAGTAAATGGGAAATTGTTGAATGCCATGAAAAGCATGCATCAGGGTGTTAAGGTTGCAGTACGTGTGGATAGTGAACTGAGTGAAGTTTTTAATCTGAATGTTGGATTGAAAGAGGGATGTGTCGTGTCTCTATGGTTGTTCAGTTTGTGTATGGATGTGTTTATAAAAGGGATACAAGGTAGAGCTCTGGATGTTAGAGCGGCCTTAATGAGAGAGGGCAGTTTTTGAAATCTTCCTACAAAAGAAAATAAGAGCAGCTGTATAAATCCTCTTAACACTAAGCACTTTACAAAGTTATTTGTAGCTGTGTGCTAATTTAAAAACTTAAATTCTCACTTACAGAGTTTTCTCTGTATACTAATTAAATCATTATTATACAAAACGACAGCATAGGTAGTATATTTCTGTGAACCAAATTGCCACGTCACATCCAGACACTGGATGAACTGTGAAAAATTACTATACTGACCTGTCTGCACAACCGAAGATGTCAGTGACCTAAAAGACTGGTGACTTAGTTTGACACGATGATTGCCGTTGTTTGTGACAAAAAAATAACAATTTTACCCAGAATTTCTTTGCATGGTCTGTGCTTTGTGCCACACTTTCCCATGCACTTACAGATGACAAGTATTCCATGGGATAGTGGATTTAGTCATTCTGTGGGCAATAGGATGTCATTATCAACCATCCGCTTATTGTTCATTGGATAGGGAGTCGAGTGGTGAGTTATCTAGTAGGCACGAGACCTTACGTACAATCAGAAAAACTTTTCTGTAGTGGCCACGAATGACACTTGATGTAGGGGTAGGGCTTCCAGGGGTTTCAGCGTTGCAGGTCGGAAATGGCACTCCACATGAAGTTGGTTGAAGGTACGAGATTTTGTCTTGGCCATTGCACCAGCCCTCACATCAGGAAGGTACTTTCCGGCTTTCTGCTTGACTTCTTCAATTAACTGATCTGACTCTGCTAAATTGGCTAGGAACTTCTGTGCGTCACTGGAGAGAGCCATGCGTTTTGTTCCAATCTTGCTGGGCGCATCATTACCAGTGAGAACATACGTCTTCACAATGATCCTGCACAGTCGCACTCTCAGCTTGTCTGCCAGAATATGATATGGTACGTTACGCCTACGCTCACCAGAAATAAACTCTACCCACAACTCTTTTAGATCCCTCTCGCGCCACTGAAGGGTAAAGCGAAGTAAATGCACTATTCTGTCTGTATAACTGGATATCACCAGCAGCCGACGACTCCCACGATCCACCTCCCACGCGCAGTGAAGAACACGGCGATAGTCAGCTTCTTCCATACGACATGTCAGTGTTTCAATAGATTATGACGCAGTCGGTGGGACTGACGCTCTGCCTGCATGCAGCAACTGCTCTGGCACAAGTTTCTCATCTGTGATGACCCTGCTGGGCACGACAGCCTCACCAGCACAGAACTTGATGCAGCTGCTGGGGAAAATTTTGAAACTTGGTTTTATTGTTTGCTGATGTCCAAAACTTGTGAAGTTCCTGTACCATGGGGACATTTCCAGTGATATCAGTAAGGTCACCAGAACACACTCCGCCTGCATGAAGAAACTTTTTCGCAGCATTGATGGATGACTCTAGATAACTGCCAAATATGACGTGGAAGCTGGTCGTGGAGCAAACTGAGCAGGTTCCAGAAAGAACACATCTAAATGCTCAGTCGAATGTTCTTAACGATGCCGAGATTGGAAATGATGGAATTTTAGACCTAAACTCTAAAACTAGAAACCATCACACGATGGGATCTCACCACCCGCGTAACCGGAAAGTTTTTCCTCAGCACATAATTTTGCACCTCTGTTTCTGATTTGACGCAAATTCAGAATGTAAAACACACAAACAAGGCTAGGTAACCAGCCTCGCAACTGAAAACATTACCACTCCGCTCGTTTTGCAACGCGGGTGGTAAGCGAACGGAATGGTAATGTTCTCATTTGTTTGTGTGTTTTACATTCTGAATTTGCGTCAAATCAGAAACAGAGGTGCAAAATTATGTGTTGAGGAAAAACTTTCCGGCTACGCGGGTGGTGAGATCCCATCGTGAGATGGCTTCTAGTTTTAGAGTGTATGTCTATAATTCCATCATTTCCAATCTCGGCATCATTGTGAGGCTGGCTGGCTGGCTTTGCTTTGTTTGTGTGTGGGTAAACAAGATTTCTTATGAACGGCTTGAGCTATCAACATGAAACTTAAAGGGAATCAAGATATTCCCAAAATCTTGGACGAGTTCGAAAATAGGCACTCGGTATCTAGGTCAAGGTCACCAAAGGTCAATTAGTCGACCTTTGGCAGCCAGTTTGGCTGCCAAGCATTTGCTGGTTTTAGTCATAGATCTGCTCATATCAGTCTAAGCTTTGAATCGGTATTTAATTAAATGGATTAGAAAACTGTCTCATATCGTACTTAAGTTCACTGAATATGAATCTCTCTCTCTCTCTCTCTCTCTCTCTCTGTAACAATCAGTCAGATAGTATATTTATACAGCTATTTATCTATTCTCTTACCATTTACTCATTTTGATTACAGTTTTTCTGGATGAAATTATTTGTCTTTAGGAATCGCATTCAAAGGAAAAAAAAACATACGACAGCAAACAAATAAATAATTACTTCATTAGGCAGAGAAACAAATTCAGCAGTTTGACTGGCTACACTCTGCAGTGGCTTTTCCAGGTTGAAGGACTCCATGATGACAAATAACTTTTCCATTGTTTTTAAGTTTTCTAGGAATACAAAGCTAGGTTTCATCAAATTTTCATTTACCCTGCTAATTGCACCAGTCCATGTGTCTTCTTTGTTTGATGCCTTTGAACCGAAGTAGGTATATTGAGGAAATTTGTGAACCAAGAATCCACTAAAATACGCTACGCCCTCATCCTTAGTAAGTTCTTCTAACCATTTAACTTGTAAGTCCAAGTTGTCTGAAATATTTTCCATGTCCATACCCTCTGCCTCAGGATTATCGTTTTCTTCTGAGAAGCAGAGCACCATTGCACACAGGGTCAGTTCACTCAGGAGATTTTCTTCGCCATCCTCAGACAATGGAGCATGCTCTTCACTGAAGCTGGAAAATGATGCTTCTGACATGTTCACATCATCCTTAATATTCTCCACGTTGTATTTTGATCGCACAAGTGAACCCCTTTTTTCCGAGATGTTACCTAACCCTATGTTTACAGCAACAAAAGATGGATGCAGATAACATACTCCCATTTTTTGAGGTTCCACCCAGTCTTGATTCATTCTGTATGTTAATATGTAGGGGATTTTGTACTGACCCTTTACCATATCCAGTAACCTCTCTCTTTGCATTTTCAATACCTTTCTCCTTCTTCATATATACTAATCGGCGCTTTAATTCCCCTATCTTCTCGGCTTGTCCCTGCTCCTGCATAGTGTGTTCCTCCTCTGGTTCCTCTTGTGCCTCTCCAATTATTTCATCCACCAGTCACTTCTGTCCTCTTCTTGTTGCTCGAACCGCCCTTGACCTGGATACATGCTGACCTGTAGTAAAAATATGTCTAATCAGAGAGAGAGAGAGAGAGAGAGAGAGAGACGTATGTTGCTAGCACAAGGAAATTTCTTTGTAGGCTAACCATCTTGCACTCTAACCATATTAAACTAATTCACTAACTTAGGCTAACGTCATATACACTAACCATATTAAATTAATTCGCTAACTATCTTATTAACCGTCTTATGCTGTGCTAGGCTAACCGTCTTACACACTAACCATCTTAAAGTAATATACTTTCTTATTAGCCGTCTTATGCTGTGGTAGGGTACTAACCGTCAGGTGGTATACTAGGGTAACCATACGATAACCTTCTTATGCTATGCTAGCCTAGCCATCTTACACCATAACAATCTATACTAAGTTAACCATGTTAGGCTACTAACCTTCGTATGCTATGTTAACCTAATCATCTTACACAATAACCATCTTAAACTATATTAGGCTAACCATATTACTGCTAACCGTTTTATGCTAGGCATGACTGACGGTCTTACAGGCTATCTATCTTATACTATCTATCCATCTTGCACATCAACCATATTACACACTAAACAGATTTGCTGTGTACTTCTAATTAGCAGCATATCTATTCTTCTCATTGCAATATAATTTAACCAGTACTTTTATGATTTACTTTTCGCTGATGGCAATAACAGTGTTGGAACACATCCTTCCTTGATTCTCACATGATTTTTTGGCACTGGCACATTCAAAAGTTCGTATTTTAAGTTTCTCCGAAATACAATCTGTTCAAAATGCAAACTGCATATCACAGCATTGCCATTATTAAGGGGATCTTGCCTTCCACATAGTTGAACTTATCCTCATTTCTCCATTGCTTGGGAAACAATGGAATGTGACGTTTCGTCTTTTTGTATGGCACGAGATGCATCCATATATTAAACAGTTATTGGGTATTTCCCTCCACGTGTATGGAAACAATCGTGGAAAGGTGACAGATAATGTCAATTTCAAATGGGCACGCCACACTTCATTAATGTTGACAGACTGATGAGCTGAGTGAGGGCCGCAGGGTGTGAATGGAGAGTGTGACGTCGTCACCCACGAGCAGGCGTGTTTTCTTTCGCTCCCGGCCGGTCCGCGAGCAGACATGGTAATCTATGTATAGATATTGGTATGTGTAACCAACTGTAGGCCTGCGTGTTAGAGTATTTATGGATGTTCCATACATTTAACGCATTTTTGTGTGTGTGTGCATGTATGTGTAGGAGGAAATTGATATCCATACGAATGTTGCTAATGTTGTGTTAGTGTTTGCCTTGTATGCTTAAATTGTTTCTACAAGATGTCGGCCGTCTGCTACTGACATTTTTTTTTTTTTTCCACGTGTGCTATCTCCAGTTTTTTTTTTTTTTTCCCTTAGCGCCAGGCAGCCTGCCGGAAATGAGTGAGTTAATGAAAGCTATATGTGCGGTGGCTGAATCGGTAGAGAGGCGGCTTGCAGTCCTGATGGACCCAGGTTCGAATCCTGACTGGGGCAGGGGACAGTTTAACGATTTGAATTTCATAAAAAGCAGACTTTCCTGATCCACCAGATGACCCGCCGACATGTCGTAAAAATACCCCCACTAATACCAATACACCAGTCCTGTATGAGACAGCCCTAGCATGTATTCAATATGGATGATGGGTGTTAGCGCCGAAGTGGTGGCATGTGGAGGTGTAGGAGGACTACTGGGCCTTGGGATAGGCTACTGCCCCCAAGATATAGGCCCTGAAGCCTTTGCCCAGAGTCGGACACATAAAAAAAAAAAAAAAAAAAAACCCTGCTAGTTAAACAAAAATCGCTTCTAAGATGAATATTTGGGCCTGTAGGTAACCAAGACTGATATACAGACTAGACGTCGTCGTTATGAGTTAAACATTTTCCAGTATATTACCATATTATTTATATCGACTGCGGATGGCGCAAAACAAACACGAGAATATTAATTCTCCATTAGTAGAAATAAAATGCTATCTACAGGTGATTTTATTTGGTTCAGAGGCAACTCTACGAACTGGAGTTCAAAATAGCATCAATTAATTTCTCCACTTGGCGGCTCTCCCGAATTCAATATTAACAATCTAGTACAAGCAAGAAAATAATAAATGATGATATCGACGATGATGATAATAATAATAACAACAACAATAACTAGAAGACTGTCACAGATAGTTACGGATCTTCTTCTATGGGAATAATATTTTTTTGTAATAACTCAAAAACGGTTAGTCTAACTGCCACTAAAAAGCACGAGTATACAGACCTGGTCCAATATCAGACAAAACCTCCAGGACCAGAAGTGCCTCATTTATGCTTCGGGTTTTCCTGTACGGAAGAGCAACTGAAAAGTGAGGTGTCCGAAATATTTAAAAGTCAGGAAATAATGACCTTCATATTTTTTCCATACATATGTTTGGGAAACAATTTTATCACGGGTTTTCATTCCATGTTCATGCG
Organism: Coenobita brevimanus; assembly: GCF_032717465.1. Lineage (NCBI taxonomy): Eukaryota > Metazoa > Arthropoda > Malacostraca > Decapoda > Coenobitidae > Coenobita > Coenobita brevimanus. The sequence goes on from NC_136977.1 coordinate 27,119,501, forward strand.
TTAGTAATAGGTTTGGAGTAAAGTGAAGTTGAAAAATCATGATTTTTGGACATTTTTGAACCTTTAACATCGAAAAGTTGGTCAGGTTCACTGAAACTGGGTTAGTGTAATAGGATGATGGTGCTGTACATCCTCAGTAAGTATGATGAAGATCGGAGACGAAACGTGAAATAATAGTAGTAGTTGTAGTAATAGTAGTAGTAGTAGTAATAATAATGACGAAAACAAAGATCTCTACCTACGGTAATACGTGGAGATCATTAACTGGAGGACTGTAACTGTCAAAGACAGTTGCTAGTCTCTACTTGTGAGAATATTGATGAACTTAGGTAATTTGTAACAAAACAAAAACCGTTGGTCAAACTACCACCGAAAATGTACAGACCTAGTCCAGGACCAGACAAATCTTCTAGGGTCAATAAAGACCTCATTTATGTTTGTTTAGTTTTTTCCTGTATGGAAGACCAGTTAAAAGTTGTTGAAAAGTGGTGTGTCACAACGATAGCTGTGTCGCGCATGAATGACCTTCATGCAAATGTTTTGAAAACAATAGTATCACGAAATTTCCTTCCATGGTCAAGTCTCTGTAACAGCTTTGGAGTAAACTGAGGTTGAAAAATCATGATTTTTGGAGAAAAAAAAAAAATAGGCCTGTAACCTTGAAAAGGACGTCAAGGTCACTGAAACATGGGCAGTATAATAGGGTCATGGTGCTGTTCGTCCTCATTATGATCAAAATCGGAGACGAAATAAGAAGGAATAATAATAATAATGATAACAACAACAACAACAACAACAACAACAACAACAATAATAATAATAATAATAATAATGAAGGGAACAAAGATAACCACCTATGGTAAAAGATGGAGATAAATAAAGAT